>NC_057814.1:389766118-389774215 GCF_018294505.1 Triticum aestivum | reverse complement strand
CACTACCCCCACCCTGAACCCTAAGATAGATAGTGGGGTACCTCTCCGACGAGCCCCCCTCCCCGCTGCGGGTGGTTCTTCCTTAACTCCGGTGAGACCCCACCCCCTGAAAATCAACTGACCCAAAAGTCTATTCAGTCGACTGAAGTGTAGCTAAATCGGAGCAGAGCAGCAGCACGAGCGAGGGGGAGAGCAGTAGCAGCAGCGCGAGCGAGAGCCGGAGCAGCAGCAGCATATCCGGCTGATATGGCCGCCATCGAAGGGGCCTCGCACTGGGGGAGAGCCGCCATGGAGATGTCGCCCGCGGTGCCGGCTTCGAGGTAGCCGCTCCATGGGGGTGCGGGATGGAGCACCGTCGGCACCGAGAGGTCGAGTTAAGGGGAAGGTGCGATGCGATGAGTGTACAACCTCTTTGGTGGTGCCGAGTAGGCCTCGCTTCGTCCGAGGAGTCGGTGAGGATGCTGCGGTTCAGGTGGAGCAGGTTAAGGCGGTGCTATGGGGATGGAGCAGCCGCGATAGATGAGGCGATCGTCGGAGCAGCTCCTTGGAGGTGGAGGACGGGGCGGCTGAACCGGCGGGACGACGAGATGAATGACGGATCCTCTTCCGGGAAGGTGGATGAGGGACGTCGAGCTGCTGCGATGGACGACGTCGTCGGGGAAGAGGCTCCGGCTGGGCAGCGGTGAGGTGGCGGACGGAGGAGGGTGGGGTTTTGCGGCTGGAGCGAAGACGTTATGGCGGCCTGGGATTTCGAATGGCGAAAAGGAGGTGATGGGAGGGGGAACCATGACTTAGGGATGCGCTTGTCCAAAATGTAGGGTGTGTTACAAAAGTACCCCCGCCGATTTGAACTAGCGGCCCTTTCGACGCAGGGTTAGAAGGGGGATTTCGCGTGTCGGGATTTGGCAGCTGGTGGGAGTTTTCGCGCGTGTTGTAATTTCGGGATAGCAAGGCGCGGGTTGTGAAGGCACCAGTTTTGGGAGCATGATATGTGAATTTTCGGGATATAACAAGGCGCGGGTTGAATTTTAGGGACAAGCCTAGCGTGTAATATTGTACTTGTACGTACCAAATCAATTCGCACTTCCCTCAACAAAAAAACAAAAAAATAAAACTATTCACACCACATAAATAGCGAGACTTGTCCCGTTTTACAATACAAATGCTATTCAAAGCTACTCCCTCCTTCCATCTATATATGGCCTAATGCGTTTTTCGAGGCTAACTTTGACCAAGTATTAGAGCAATAATATATGATATGCAACTTACACAAAGCACACCGTTTGTCGGCGTCCTAGGAACGGGGGTCCCCAGACTTGCCTGCCTGCGGCCCACGGCGTGGCTCTGCAAGCGGGCCCGTACGGCCCACCTTCACCAACAAGCTTTCAAGACCCTCGCGAGGGGCCAAGCCTCGCGAGGCGGACGAAACAAGACCTCCTCGGGAGCGGCCTCACCAGGCTGGCTGGCGAGGGGCGGAGAGATCAAGGCAAGGCAAACCTCGCGAGGTTCTCATGATGTGAGCCATGACGATTGAGACCAGGCGGGCGCCAGCGCGCACAGTGTCCTTGTTTCCTCTTTGGTGCTAAGGAGGCAAGTGCAGGCGAGGAGTACCGAGGCATCAAGCAAGGGTTTCCATATGGGTGCAATGAGACCAAGACCAGCACGACGACAGGACGGAGGTCACCGTGAGCCCAAGGCGGCGTCACCACTAGAGCCTTTAGCAGGCGAAGACCACTGTTGCCAGGATAAGCTGTACTAGCTGTCCCCTTTCAAATTAACCATTGTGGGATCCCTTCCCGCTCAATATTTGGGGAGAGGACCAGGGCCTCAATAAATAGGACTTGCCACCATAGTAGGAGGGAATCGAATCCTCACCCACAGAAGTTCACCAAGCACAAGAATACCTCGCCTCCGGAGGCTGTTCTTCCCCTTGTACTGTTCATCCTCAGCCCAAGAGGCAATCCACCACCACCACACTGGAGTAGGGTATTACACCACAACGGTGGCCCAAACCAGTATAAATCTTGTGTCCCTTGTGTTGTGAGTTTGTTGAGCTAGCCTAGAGATCATGAAGCGTGTGAGGGCGTGATCAGTGACGGAGAGATCTTCGCGCGCACCCCAGAGTTCGAACCTTAAGGGTTTGACCGGAACCCGAGATCCGACATTTGGCGCGCTAGGTAGGGGTGTGCTGGAGTTTTCCTTCTATTGATCCGCGTCCCATCGCTTCGTCGCATCAATGGCGGACGCTCGCCGAGCACGCGCTGAGCGCAGGGCTGCCCTCGCCACCCGCGTCGCCCAGACGGCTCCCGTCGGTGGGCCACCTCGTCGTTCTCCGTCGCCTGCCACCAACGGCCCGGCGGGGAACGAGCAGCAAGCATCCTCGCTGCACCCCTCGGTGCGGCGGGACGGCCGCACCGCCACTCCATCGCTGACCCCGGCCGGTTCGTCATCCCACGCTCGCCGCGCTCCCATGGACGCGCAGGCCGCGGTGTGCATGGCACGCGAGCTCCCGCGCTACCGCCCCATCGACGACCTCTACGAGGACTGCTTGGACCGCATCGCTGAGCTTGTCAGCGCCGCAGGAGGCTCCCCCGCACCGTCCCTCTCGCTGCCTCGTCCACCGCCAGCTACGGGCGACGTAGCTCACGGAGCACCTCCACCACCTCTGCCCCAAGACGGCGCCCTGGCGCCAAGGCGCGCGGCTCCGCGGCGTGACCCACCGCGTCCGGCGCCCGTGCGCGAAGAAGGAAGCTGCCAAGAAGTCCCCCGCCCGCAAGAGAACGCTCCACCGCTCCCCGCACCGCCGCGTTAGGATCGCTTGCCGCGGCAGGGCCCCGCGCCACTCGCCGTGGCGGTGCGCGGGCGCCAAGACCATGCTCCACCTCCAAGACGGGCCCCGGGGACCACGGCCGGTTGCCGTGCCTTCACCCCTGAGCTGCGTAGCGTCGCCTGGCCGGGCAAGTTCAAGCCAGACCTGCCTCCGTGCTATGACGGCACCCTCGACCCCGCGAAGTTCCTGCAGCTCTACGAGCTGAGCATCGAGGCGGCCAACGGCGACGAGAATGTCATGGCGAACTGGTTTCTCATGGCTCTCAAGGACGGCGCTCGTTCGTGGCTCCTGAACCTGCCTCCAGGCTTGATCCCCTCCTGTGACGAGATGCGCGACCACTTCGTCGCTAACTTCCAGGGCACTCGCGACCGCCCCCCATCCGCGGGTGATCTGCGCCGCATCAAGCAACAACCAGGAGAGACCCTCCAGAAGTACATCCAGCGCTTCAACAACGTTTGTCTCAAGATTCGCAAGGTGATGGACGAGGCCATCATGTCTGCGTTCTCCGATGGCGTCTGCGACGTCAAGATGAAGGAGGAGCTCGCCATCCACGAGGAGCTATGCACGTCTCTGGAGCTGTTCAACCTGGCGACGAAGTGCGCAAGAGATGAGGAAGGGCGCCTCTCCCTCCTCGAGCTCCCAGCTGCGGATCCGGAGGAGAAGAAAGCCAAGGCCAAGGATGTGAAGCGCAAGGGAGCAGCCGTACTCACGGCAGAGCCAAACACGAAGCGCGGCAGGGACCAGCCCGGGTCATCCAAGAGCAGCCGACCGTTCTGCGCCTTCCACAACCTGCATAGCCACAACACCAGCGACTGTGAAGAGCTCAGGGCCATTCGAGAAGGACTCTTCGGTCGACGCCCCGAGCGCAACGACCGGGGCTACGACCGAGGGGGAGGACATGGCGGAGGACGCTGGGATGACCATGGCCAACGCCAGGAGTGGCGCGACCGACCTCGTGAGGACCACTGGTAGGATCAGCCTTGCGAGGGTGCCTGGAGGGATCAGCCTCGCGAGGATCGTCCTCACGGCAATGCTGGGCTTCCTCCGCTGCCACCACCACCAAGAAGGAACGATGACCACCATCAGGACGAGGGGGCTGGGGGCTTCCAGGAGCCGCGTGCTATCGCTTGCATCTTGGGCAGAGCTCAAGCCCCAGCCTCACATCACATCTTCAAGCAGTTCACCCACGAGGTGAACGCAGTCCTCCCCAAGCTCGAGGCCACTCACCCGCTCAGGTGGTCCAAGTGCGCCATCACTTTCAATTCGGCAGACCAGCTCAAGTGTGCGGCTACCACTGGCGCTCTCCCAATGCTTTGTTCACCCGTCATCAGCAACGTACAAGTTACCAAGACTCTCATCGACGGCGGCGCAGGACTCAACGTCTTGTCCGTCGACACGTTCGACAACCTTCAAGTGCCCTACGACCAGCTTCAGCCTACCAAGCCTTTCTCAGGGGTGACCGACGGTTCCACCACACCGATAGGGCAGGTCCGCCTCCCTATCACCTTCGAAGAACGCAACAACTACCGCACCGAACTCATTGACTTCGACATCGCACACATCCGTCTGTCGTATAATGCCATCCTCGGGTATCCAGCCCTGGCGAAGTTCATGGCAGTGACGCACCACGTCTACAACGTCCCCAAGATGCCAGGGACCGGCGGGATCATCACAGTCCCCTGCGAAGAAAGAGATGCGGTGTGCTCCCTCGAGCGCGCCTTCCAAGCAGCGTCAATCGAAGACCCCGACAACAGTGCAGCTCGATACCCTCCTGAGGTTGTCCCCAAGAAGAAGAAGAAGCAGCTACTCCGTGCAGGACCTCAGGAGGGTGACGTCGCGAAAGGTACCTCGTTAGGATCAGCGCCCGCACCTGGGGCGCCTCCCTCCCTCACATAGGAAGGCGCGCCTGGAGCCCTCCTTGGGCAGGGCTGGGGGGCTCTCTTCTGGAGGGCCTCAGACCTTGCCAACATCAGGAGGGAGGCGCTCGGGCACCATCTGGAGGCGTGCTTCGTGGCACGTTTCCCTCAGGAGGACGCAAGGCGAGGAGCGCCCACCGCTCAGGAGTTCATTACCAAGACCACTCAGGAACTGCAAGAAGCAAGAGCCATGTGCGGCGACCGCCACCCACCTGCCGCAGCCCTCCATCCAGGCGAGGATGACGGGTTGCGCGCCTGCATCGACGTCCCAGGGCTCAACTGGGCCGCGTCTTAGGAGCTCTTCTGGCCTTCATGCGTGGGACGCTGCGAGGGCCCACCACACAGCTACGTTCGCATGCCTTTTGGCCTGTTGAGCGTGGCATCCGCCTATCGGCGCAACCTGCGACGTGTCCTGGCGTCTCAGGAGGCCAGGCACCGCGCCATCCTGACGGAGATGGAGACGGTCCTCAAGGAACCGCCTGGACCCCTAGAGCCTCTCGAGGCTCAGGGCCCCGGTGGCTCGTGAGGAGCAACCCCTTCGCCGCGTACCTTCAGCTACCCCAACATCCCTTCTGCAACGGAACAAAGTGACATTTTCCAAGTTTATTTAGCTGGGAGTGCCCCCAGGGCTGCATCATTCCCAGGCCGCGTGGGTCTGTCCCTGCGGCATTTATCCCTTTCCTATGTCTGTAGCTTACCTTGCTGGGGGCGCCCCTCGGGCTGCATCATCCCCAAGCCGCTCGGGCCTGACCCAGTGGCATGTATCTTCCCTGCATTTACTTGAGCCAGTTTCCTTTCCATGCCTAATCTATACATGATTATCACCTGCCTCATTGTCCCCACCATGGGAGCCGCGAAACGATCGTCTTTCTTTGGGACCCTTTGCGTGAGAAGGGTTAGGCACGACGTCTGTGCTCGGGCCCGTCCCTGCAGCGTCGATAAATCCAACGGCTGAGCTCTGTCTGGCGGGCCGGCCCCGTTCACGTCACCTCCTGGGGCCGTGGTGCTTGGCCTTCTCACACGATATGTGACGCCCCCGATTCAATCGTACACTAATCATACACGCAAACGTGTACGATCAAGATCAGGGACTCACGGGAAGATATCACAACACAACTCTAAAAGGTAAAATAAGTCATACAAGCATCATAATACAAGCCAGGGGCCTCGAGGGCTCGAATACAAGTGCTCGATCATAGACGAGTCAGCGGAAGCAACAATATCTGAGTACAGACATAAGTTAAACAAGTTTGCCTTAAGAAGGCTAGCACAAACTGGGATACAGATCGAACGAGGCGCAGGCCTCCTGCCTGGGATCCTCCTAACTACTCCTGGTCGTCGTCAGCGTCCTGCACGTAGTAGTAGGCACCTCCAGTGTCGTAGGAGTCGTCGTTGACGGTGGCGTCTGGCTCCTGGACCCCAACATCTGGTTGCGACAACCAGGTAGAAAGGAAAGGGGGAAAAGAGGGAGAGAAGCAACCGTGAGTACACTTCTGGCAGCCTCCATCTTGCAGCATGTAGAAGAGAGTAGATGGTAAGTTCACCAAGTAGCATCGCATAGCATAATCCTACCCGGCGATCCTCTCCTCGTCGCCCTGTTAGAGAGCGACCACCGGGTTGTATCTGGCACTTTGAAGGGTGTGTTTTATTAATTATCTGGTTCTAGTTGTCATAATGTCAAGGTACAACTCCAAGTCGTCCTGTTACCGAAGATCACGGCTATTCGAATAGATAAACTTCCCTGTAGGAGTGCACCACATTACCCGAGACGCTCGATCCCCTTTGGCCGGAAACATTTTCCTGGGTCATGCCCGGCCTTGGAAGATCAACACATCGCAGCCCTACCTAGGCACAACAGAGAGGTCAGCACGCCGGTCTAAATCCTATGCGTGCAGGGGTCTGGGCCCATCACCCATTTATACAAGAGTAGGCGTTCCAGTCCAATCCGGCGCGCGCCGCTCAGTCGCTGACGTCACGAAGGCTTCAGCTGATACCACGACGTCGGTTGCCCATATCTTGTCCCACGTGGCGGTTAGTGCGTATAAGGTCAACGACCCAACTCAGATCAAATACCAAGATCTCGTTAAGCGTGTTATTATGAAGTAACCGCGGACGCCGACCAGGGCCAGGCCCACCTCTCACCTAGGCGGTCTCAACCTGCCCTGTCGCTCCGCCACAAAGATTCACCCAGAGGGCCGTCGGGACAAAGGTCCTTTCAGCCGCCATTCCGTGAATCACTCGCGGGTGCTCCACAAGCCGACCCGACTTTAGTCACCACATGTGTCATGTATAAAGTATATAGTATATACCTGTGATCACCTCCCGAGTGATCACAACCCGATAGTATAGCACAGCAGAAAGACAAGAATGTAGGGCCACAGATGGAATACTAGCATCCTATACTAAGCATGTAGGATTGCAGGTAAAGGTAACAATAGTAGTAGCAAGGACAGGCTATGCATCGGGATAGGATTAACGGAAAGCAGTAACATGCTACACTACTCTAATGCAAGCAGTATAGAGAAGAATAGGCGATATCTGGTGATCAAGGGGGGGGGGCTTGCCTGGAAGCTCAGCCGAGAAGGAGGGGTCGTCAACACCGTAGTTGTACTGTGTAGCAGCGGCATCGGTCTCGGTGTCTAGGGAGAGAAGAGGGGGAAGAAACAATAAATACAATGCAAACAAATGCATGACCGCATGACAAAGCATGATGCTAGGTGTGCCCAATCGCGGTAGTAGGTGATACCGGCGAAGGGGGGAAACATCCGGGAAAGTATTCCCGGGGTTTCGCGTTTTCGGACAGATGAACCGGAGGGGGATAGTTGCGAGCTTGATAGGTTAGGGATGTGTGGCGGACGAACGGGCTGCGTATCCGGATTCGTCTCGTCGTTCTGAGCAACGTTCATGTAGAAAGTTTTTCCATCCGAGCTACGGTTTATTCTATATGATTTTCTAAAGTTTTAAATCATTTTTAGAATTTATTTAATTAATGTAATTCAACATTATCCAGAATAGTGCATGCTGACATCAATGTCAGCATGACGTCAGCAGTCAACAGAGGTGTTGACTGGTCAAACTGACGTGTGGGTCCCAGCTGTCATAGACTGTTTAATCTAATTAGGTTTTAACTAATCTAATTACTGTTTAATTAATTAACACTAGTTAATTAGGTCTCTAAACAGAGTTAATTAACTTAATTATTTCACTAATTAATTCATTCATTATTTATTATTATTATTATTATTTTTAATTCTTTTTTTAACATTCTGGGGCTGGGCTCACTAGTCATAGGCACAGGGGGCGCTTAGCGGGCGCGCGGGTTACGGGCGTCGCCCGTGCAGGCGCTGCGGG
>NC_057814.1:389758187-389765618 GCF_018294505.1 Triticum aestivum | reverse complement strand
TGGTTCCGGCGGGGGTTCCGGGCAGCTGCGGCGTCGAGCACCCCCGATCCCGGTCTGGGTCGGGGAGGGAGGCAGAGAGGGGGAGTGGAACGAGTGGGGGCGAAGTGGGGGCAACAGGGGGTTAGGATTACGGGAGTGGGGGTTATGGGGAGAGCGGGGCGTGCCGATTGGGGCCAGTTGCGCTGGCCGGCTGGGTGGGATGGGCCGATGCCCATGGGCAGCCGGGGGGTTTTCCTTTCTTTTGTTTTATTTTCATTTACCTTTCTTCTGTGTTTCCTTTTAGTTAGCAAATAGTTTTACAAAAATATAACCCCTACTCCTAAATTAGCATAATAACATATGCCACTACCTCAACAAGCTTGGTGACCAAATGAACTAGTTAATATTTGTTTAGTATTTAAAAGCATTTAAATAATTATTTTTCCGCTGTTTTATCTACTATTGTGCATTAAATATTTTATTTAGATATGGGTCCTTCACCATAATTGCTTATGATTTATTTTACACCTCCCAAACATTTTAGTTTTAACATTTGAAAACCTTTGTTGTTTGCCTGATTTTGAATTTTGAATTTGAACTGGTTTTGGATCAACGTGAGATTAGCAACGGTAATACTGGTGATGTGGCATCATTAGCGTGGAATTACTGTAGCTTAATTATCCAGGCATCACAATTCTCCTCCACTACAAGAAATCTCGTCCCGAGATTTAGGAGCGGGAGTAAGGGGGAAGGGATTTGGTTACGAAATTCTAACTGGTTTTCTCGGTGTTGGTTGCTCTTCTCGAAGAGGTCGATCCATTACGTTGATGTCTTCATTTCTCTGCTTCAGGTCATCATGATGAAATCGGCATTCTTCCTTCGGGAATTTCATCGTACTTATGAAAGAATAAAGGGTGGATATTCCGGGAAAACGGACCTCATGCAAGGTTACTATCTGGTCAATAACATCGGGGAAGGTGGCGGAAAGTAACTCTCGAATTGAAACTTAAGAAAATATCAAAAGCAAAGTAAGGAGGTATCCTGGGAAGTTTCGAACGGGCAGGCAATCGTTCGATGCCTATTACAGGGCGTGAAAGGGGTTCAAAGAAACGGAATAATTATTGTGTCTGATGCCAGAATTGATGATCTCATCGGTAGGTGGCTCATGAATTTCATACGAGTCCACGTGGGAGGAATAACTTTGGGAACAGGGGGTGTACAGGAGAGTCAGGTTTCGATCCTGTGGAACTGTGGGTTATGGGCCCACCACGTGGGTTAAAGTAGGAAGGTGATGACGTCTTACACGATCATGTAAGCGAGGCATGTCAGAGGATAGCCTGTCAGTTATGTTGGCAACAACATCAATACCAAGGGCGAGGGACGAAGAGAACCATTTTCCTGCTCGTTGAACGAGGCGGACCAATATGCAAAGTTCTTGTCCATCGGTGGCTACCGGAATGTCATCAACAATAGTAACAGGGTCTTGCTGATGGAAATGTACACCGAGGTGTTTACATAAGCGGTGAATCTTTACTGCTTAGATTATATAGATCACAAGAAAGGTCAAACAAACCAATGAAAAGGAAAATCTGATCATCAGGTTAAACAGAACAATGGAAAGGGAAATGTGTTTAAACACATATTCCAGCGGTATATCTTTCCCAAGGACAAGCAGAGCATGATATCCATGACATGATAGAAAGCAGAAAATTCTTTAGGTAAGGGGAGAGAAATTTCATGACATTACCCATACAACGGTGTTTGGATAATTGAGCAGGAAACATTTAGCATTGGGCTTCAAATGTTCTTGTTGAAAATCGAAGTATCATAGAAATGCTTCGAGATAGCATTGACATGGTCATCAGATGAGGATCAGACTTTGGAAACACAATGGATCCATCAGGAACAACTTATAGAATAAGTCTTACAATTTCCTCACGGAAGAATGACTAACCTTGCCAAAAAGGAAATTATAACAATAGGTCCTCCGGCCAGGTGGCTAGGCATGACATCATCTTACCGGGTCATACAAAGGCCAATGTTATAACTCTTGGAAATATGTTCCAACCATCATATCTGACCGAGATTCAGATCTGATTGGTGTCAGGATACCTCAGACTCAGGATGCCTGAGAAGAAAAAGGTGAGACACAAATTGTCGAGATGACATTGTAAGATTCTCGGGAATTGAACTATGGAAGCAAGTTCCGAAACAAGAGTCCATCATTAAAACCAAGAAGAGGATGAGGAGGTGGTTGATGGACTCAGTGACAATTCATTGAGATTTCCAAAAATATGGATGCCCACAATTATGTGAACAAGGAGATAACATTTGTCAGATCAAATGATATAATGATGTATGCTCGAGGAAAACATACACAATTTAAACATTGGTTGAACGGTGCACCCGAATTATGGGCTTAGGTAGCAAGATCAATGATAGAAGGGTGATTCGATATCCAATACACAAAGAATGTAACTATTGTTCATTAACTTACAAGAAATAGGGTTGCAAGAAGTTTTGAATTTTTCACATCACAGTCCATTTGTCGGTATTCCTGTTGGAACACGGGGGCCATGAAAAGGATGGTGATGGTGAGAAGCATCACTTGCGTCAACAATTCATAAGAGATGGTGAAATTCTCACGACATACTTGACGTGAAAGATGGTAATATTCCAAGGTAAAGAAGAACAAACGCTGGATAGCAAGGAACTCAAGGTATAACACAAAACACGAACAACTTTTGTGTTGAACGGAAGGCAATAAAGTGGTCGATGATAACACTAATCATCGAGGGCAAGGATGGTATTTCTCAACATGAATTCAACTGATATCCTGGACGAGCTCAGAATGCTGATGATGATCATGAGAAATATTGTCGAAAGGCTCCACGAAGAAGCAATCGAACAACGACTGCATCAAGCAAAAGGACTGATGCAGCGAAAGATTATTGGAACCACAAATACGACACCAATTCGGAATCAAGCTTGTTGTTCGAGGTAGGACGATAAGACGAGGGAATCACGTAAGCTTAGCTCATCGCCAAAGGCTGTGCTCCGGGAATAAGGACCAAGTAGCACAGTTAAAATTTAGCACATTAATGATATAGCCAATCAGGCTAGGAATGACTTGAAGGATTAATAAACTCATAAGCAACGGAGATTACTTAGAGTTATTGAATCGGAGTGCGGAATTGATTCACTTATCAGTGTCCTTGGGTGTCTAACAACTCAGAACCCGGGAAAAATTGGAATCGGCGAGAAATAATACTTGAAGAACTCATAAGAAGTAATATGGTTCTGTGCTATTATCGAGATACCACGGGGTAATACTCAAAGGTAGATCATAATAGAGGTTGGACGGGTGCATTGATCTGCAGAGGACAAGTGATTCAACTTGTCCGAGAAAAGGATCAAAGATGATCAATCATGGTCGGAACCACGGTTGCAAAGGACCAACATAGATACAATATGAACTTATAACAAGGGGACCATTATTAATACAAGAAGCTTCCATGATAGATTCCACATCGGGTCCATGGGCATGAACACAAAGTTCAAGGTCGACTCCCACTTCTCCAAAGCAGACCTTTACATTCACTTCTCGTTTTGATAATGGCATTAGTGTTGAAAGTTTTACCTGGTGAAATACCAGATGAGTATGGCCCATGAAATCTTTCGGGCTCACATAGATTAGTTAAGGCATTCGTTCAACCCATCGAGGAATCTTAGGAACATATACCACAAATTTTTAGGAGTAATTAACACAAGCTCAAAAGTAGAGCGTGGTTGTCAAAGCAGAGGATTCAATTTACCAAAGGCATTGTGTATCAGGGGAAGAACTCAAGGTTTTGAGAATATGCAGAAACGATCGGATAATAATCCACCAAAGGATCTGGTGGACCGCAAAGAATCTGATGTGAGTATATATGTTCAACCAGAAGAAGAAATAATGCAAAGGCATGAGATTATAGAATTATCTAGATAATTCGAGAGCTTAAATACAAGGAATTATGATTTCCAAATTGGGGGATCAGAAGCAGAAGCTCTGATCAAAAGATAAGTAGGTTGAATAGACTTAGAGGCACAAATGGTGGCAATTTGATTGGTCGACAACCAGTTCATGTTCAAAATGAGGTCTGAGCCGGAAGGATAATTTTCAGGGAATAACTGATGATTGTGTGCATTCACACACAAGTTGAATCAACAGGATCAGAATGTCGATCACAAAGTATTTTAATGAATATTGCTTGACATATGGAAGTAACCATTATGCAAGCAGGTAAAGAAGATCAAGAGCAATAGGCTACTGAGGATTTCAGAAGATCGAATGGCATTTCGAAGAATTTTGCGAAACACCTGAACAACTGGGGATGAACGAATCCCTGGTAAGTGTGAGGAATTATTCTTACATGTATTCATGAGGAAAAGGAGCTGCAAGGCAGCAGACACAAAGGATTCTCGGACTATCCGAAGTATTTCAGGGTATCTTGTAATAACCAGAGCAATTTGAAACAAAGTTATGGACGACAAGTGTATGTAGCTTTCCATAGGGATTTACCGGTGGTATGGAATTGCAACGACGAAGGGCACAAGGGTCTCGGGGAAGCATCGGAGAGTATGTTAAAAATTTTCTGGTGCAGCAGGCGGTCATCTGGACTGAAGGGGCTCTCCAGGAGAAGTATTCTCAAGAGACTAAAGTTAGATTTTAGAAAAATCATTTAACCCGAATAGAAGAGAGATCAGAGTCCTAGAGTATAGATCGAGGAACAAAAGATCCTAATACCACCCAATGGCGACGTGGGCCCATGGGCCGCACAGCCATGTTAGTAAAACAGTTTCAACGACTAGACTCAACTTCGGCCAAGGAGTTTGGAAGGGGGATTCCTACAGGCAGTCGGCTCTAATACCAACTTGTGACGCCCCCGATTCAATCGTACACTAATCATACACGCAAACATGTACGATCAAGATCAGGGACTCACGGGAAGATATCACAACACAACTCTAAAAAGTAAAATAAGTCATACAAGCATCATAATACAAGCCAGGGGCCTCGAGGGCTCGAATACAAGTGCTCGATCATAAACGAGTCAACGGAAGCAACAATATCTGAGTACAGACATAAGTTAAACAAGTTTGCCTTAAGAAGGCTAGCACAAACTGGGATACAGATCGAAAGAGGCGCAGGTCTCCTGCCTGGGATCCTCCTAAACTACTCCTGGTCGTCGTCAGCGGGCTGCACGTAGTAGTAGGCACCTTTGGTGTAGTAGGAGTTGTCGTCAATGGTGGCGTCTGGCTCCTGGGCTCCAGCACCTGGTTGCGACAACCAGGGAGGAAGGAAAGGGGGAAAGAGGGAGAAAAGCAACCATGAGTACTCATCCAAAGTACTCTCAAGCAAGGATCTACACTACATATGCATGGGTATGTGTGTAAAGGGGCAATATCGGTGGACTGAACTGCAGAATGCCAGAATAAGGGGGGATAGCTAGTCCTGTCGAAGACTACGCTTCTGGCAGCCTCCATCTTGCAGCATGTAGAAGAGAGTAGATGGTAAGTTCACCAAGTAGCATCGCATAGCATAATCCTACCCGGCGATCCTCTCCTCGTCGCCCTTTTATAGAGCGACCACCGGGTTGTATCTGGCACTTGGAAGGGTGTGTTTTATTGAGTATCTGGTTCTAGTTGTCATAAGGTCAAGGTACAACTCCAAGTCGTCCTGTTACCCAAGATCACGGCTATTCGAATAGATAAACTTCCCTGCAGGGGTGCACCACATTACCTGACACGCTTGATCCCCTTTGGCCGGACACACTTTCCTGGGTCATGCCCGGCCTTGGAAGATCAACACGTCGCAGCCCTACCTAGGCACAACAGATAGGTCAGCACGCCGGTCTAAATCCTATGCGCGCAGGGGTCTGGGCCCATCGCCCATTGTACACCTGCAAGTTGCGAACGCGGCCGGAAGCTGACCTAGCCTCCCTTATATAAGAGTAGGCGTTCCAGTCCAATCCGGCGCGCGGCGCTCAGTCGCTGACGTCACGAAGGCTTCAGCTAATACCATGACGCCGGTTGCCCATATCTTGTCCCACGTGGTGGTTAGTGCGTATAAGGTCAACGACCCAACTCAGATCAAATACCAAGATCTCGTTAAGCGTGTTATTATGAAGTAACCGCGGGCGCCGACCAGGGCCAGGCCCACCTCTCACCTAGGCGGTCTCAACCTGCCCTGTCGCTCCGCCACAAAGATTCACCCAGAGGGCCGTCGGGACAAAGGTCCTTTCAGCCTCCAATCCGTGAATCACTCGCGGGTGCTCCACAAACCGACCCAACTTTAGTCACCACAAGTATCATGTATAAAGTATATAGTATATACCCGTGATCACCTCCGGAGTGATCACAGCCCGATAGTATAGCACAGCAGACAGACAAGAATGTAGGGCCACAGATGGAATACTAGCATCCTATACTAAGCATGTAGGATTGCAGGTAAAGGTAACAATAGTAGTAGCAAGGACAGGCAATGCATCGGGATAGGATTAACGGAAAGCAGTAACATGCTACACTACTCTAATGCAAGCAGTACAGAGAAGAATAGGCGATATCTTGTGATCAAGGGGGTGGGGCTTGCCTGGAAGCTCAGTCGAGAAGGAGGGGTCGTCAACACCGTAGTCGTACCAGGTAGCAGCGGCGTCGGTCTCGGTGTCTAGCGAGAGAAGAGGGGGAAGAAACAATAAATACAATGCAAACAAATGCATGACGACATGACAAAGAGTGATGCTAGGTGTGCCCAATCGTGGTAGTAGGTGATACCGGCGAAGGGGGGAAACATCCGGGAAAGTATTCCCGGGGTTTCGCGTTTTCGGATAGATGAACCGGAGGGGGATTGTTGCGAGCTTGATAGGTCAGGGATGTGTGGCGGACGAACGGGCGGCGTATCCGGATTCGTCTCGTCGTTCTGAGCAACTTTCATGTAGAAAGTTTTTCCATCCGAGCTACGGTTTATTCTATATGATTTTCTAAAGTTTTAAATTATTTTTAGAATTTATTTAATTAATTTAGTTAAACATTATCCAGAATAGTGCATGCTGACGTCAGCATGATGTCAGCATGACGTGAGCAGTCAACAGAGGTGTTGGCTGGTCAAACTGACGTGTGGGTCCCAGCTGTAATAGACTGTTTAATCTAATTAGGTTTTAACTAATCTAATTACTGTTTAATTAATTAACACTAGTTAATTAGGTCTCTAAACAGAGTTAATTAACTTAATTATTTCACTAATTAATTAATTGTTTTTTAATTATTATTACTAATTTTTTTAAGATTCTGGTGCTGGGCCCACTGGTCATAGGCATAGGGGGCGCTTTGCGGGCGCGCGGGTTACGGCTGTCGCCCGTGCAGGCGCTGCGGGGCGGCGTGCGAAGGGCGGGCTCGCGGCTTGGCGCCTGTGGC
>NC_057814.1:389733197-389757316 GCF_018294505.1 Triticum aestivum | reverse complement strand
CCGATCCCGATCTGGGTCGGGGAGGGAGGCAGAGAGGGGGAGTGGAACAAGTGGGGGCGAAGTGGGGGCGACAGGGGGTTAGGGTTACGGGAGTGGGGGTTATGGGGAGAGCGGGGTGGGCCGATTGGGGCCAGTTGGGCTGGCCGGCTGGGTGGGATGGGCCAATGCCCATGGGCAGCAGGGGGTTTTCCTTTCTTTTGTTTTGATTTTCATTTACCTTTCTTTTGTGTTTCCTTTTAGTTAGAAAATAGTTTTACAAAAATATAACCCCTACTCCTAAATTAGCATAATAACATATGCCACTACCTCAACAAGCTTGGTGACCAAATGAACTAGTTTAATATTTGTTTAGTATTTAAGAGCATTTAAATAATTATTTTGCCGCTGTTTTATCTACTATTGTGCATTTAAATATTTATTTAGATATGGGTCCTTCACCATAATTGCTTATGATTTATTTTACACCTCCCAAACATTTTAGTTTTAACATTTGAAAACCTTTGTTGTTTGCCTGATTTTGAATTTTGAATTTGAACCGGTTTTGGATCAATGTGAGATTAGCAACAGTAATACTGGTGATGTGGCATCATTAGCGTGGAATTACTGTAGCTTAATTATCCGGGCGTCACACTATAACCTCAGGAGATTCGTTCGGCGCAGGTTGTCTGACCACCTCGCAGGACCCGCACAACGAACAAGAACCAAGACCAAGCGCAACCCGCCTTGAGGTAGGGCCTCGTGGGTTCCGCGCTGGCTCTTGAGTGCCCAGACACACCTCGTCTAGCCCTGCCGTGCAAGACACGTGTCAGGGCGGAGCTGTACACGCCCCGGGGGCTCTCCGCAGTAGGGAGTCCCCTCCCACGTACCAGTGGAAGCACCATGCTCCGCACTGGCCGTCGACACTGCCGAGGAGCGGCTATGCCCGTGCAAGTGCAGAAGCGCTATGCTCCGCGCTAGTGATAAACAACTGAGGGCGGCCCCACGGCCGCATCAACCTCAGGGAGCCCCTGAGCTCAGTGTCCGGCCTCACCGCAACACCTCCCCTCGGGAAAGTCGCGCGAGGGGGTTGGGCACGGGAGCTGCGCTCGGGTCATGCCCAAGCTTACGCCACCCAACCAGGTTCCCCGGACCTGGTCATCGCCTGCCCCTCCCGAGCCGAGCCTCGGCGAGGGCAAAGGTATGAAGGGTGTTTGCACGTCAAGGGGGACTCCTGAGCATCGCGACTCAGGAGCCTAACTGGTCACGTAGGCCCTCCTTGGTTCCGTCCTGGTCTCCGGTCGGCCCAACGGCGGTTGAGGTATGCGCAGGGCCGGGCTCTGCCGACGTAGAACACTAACCCCACCCTCGTGTCTCCTTCCTATAAGCTATTTGCGTGTCAAGGGGGACTCCTGAGCATCGCAACTCAGGAGCCTAACTGGTCACGTAGCCCCTCACTCCTTGGTCTCGTCCTGGTCTCCGGACGACCCAACGGCGGCTGAGGTATGTGCGGGGCCGGGCTCTGCCAACACAGAACGTAAAGCAAATAGGAAGAAAATCGTAAAATCTCAAAGCAAATATTACAAGCCATATTGTTCTCCCAAGTACCAAACACAGGTTTAAACGCCTCCGCGAGGCATGATGCGTGTTGCAGGAATAAAACAGGAAAGCAGCCGTAGGTCACCCCTGGACACCGCCGTCGCCCGCCAATGGTACTCCTTCCTTGGTGGCATCGCCTCCACCTATGCCACCAGTCGAAGGCACGAGAGCAAAGGCACGGAACTTCTTCAGCAAGGCCTCCACCTGACCTTTCACGGCCGCGGCGGCGGCCGTATAGTGTTCATCAGCCACGGGCTCCAGTAGCTCGTCAAGGCGAGCGGTAGGGTCACGAAGATGGAGGTGGCTAAAGACCCGCGTCAGCGCGGCTGAGGAAAGAATGCGGGCTTCTTCCTCGGCCATGGGACCGATGCCGCTCACAACCTCCTCAAGCGCGGCAACCAAGTAGGGAAGCAGCTGGGCAGGGCCGTCCTCGTCAGTGGTCAGCAGCCTCTCCAAGCCCTTCTCATAGAGTGACTTCAGAGCCTCGCGAGACCTCTTCTCGAGAAGTGCGAAGGCCGCGCGGTCCTCAGCCAGAACCTTCGGCTTCGCAGCAAGTTCGGCTACCTCCGCCTTCACCTTCCGTTCTAGCTCCTCCAGTTGGCCGCGCTCAATGGCCTGCACCTTTGTCGACTCCTCCAGCTCGGTGTCGCGACCCTTGACGGCATCCTCCAGGGCTTTCATCTTCTCCTCCTCTGCCTGATGGCCATGGGCTCCCTCTGCGTGTTCGCTGCGCAGGGTCTTCAGCTCGGCCTCCAGCGCCTGGCAGCAACTCTTGGCGGCCTCGGCGTCCTTTAGCGCCGCCTCGCGAGTGGCCGCTGCCTCGGCGGCGGCCTGCTTCTCCTTCTCAGAGGTCGCCACGGCATGGCTCAGCGCCGCTCGAATAGACACATCGGAACGGAGCCAGCCAGAAACTAGCTCCAGACGCCCGGCCACCAGGAGGGGGTCGGCGCCTTGAAGATCTTCTCACGGCCGGGTCATCTCCAGAAAGGCGTGCTCCAAGACCCCAGGGGAGGCAGAAGGACTTGGGATCAATGGTGCAGCAGGAGGTGGAGGAGAAGGTATTGCCACCACTGCCTGGAGGACTGGGGGCTCCTGAGCCCTGGAGGCTTCAGGAGCTGAGCCGGACGCCGGTGCCTTCGAAGCCCACGAGGTCACGGGGGCTAACTCCTCCCGAGGGTTCTCCCCCATACCTCGCGAGGACGACCGGGCCGGAGAGACATGAGCACCAATGCTGCCCTTCTCCATGGAGGGAGACTCCGACGGAGCAGGTGGGTTGGTCCCGGACGGCACCACCACCCCCTCCTTCATCTTCTTTGCCACAGGCGTCGGCCTAATCGCACAGCGAAGAAGCATTAGGAATCAGCAGCATAATCAATAACAAGGCAAAGCATGAGCACTTACTGGTCCACCGCGGCGTAGTCCACCCTCCGCTTGGTGAGCTTGAAGCCCTAGAGCCTCGAGGCTTGACGTACGGGCGCGCAGGCTCCAGGAGCAGAAGCTGGGGCAGCAGAGGGGCCGGAGGCAGCCCCAGGCACCGTCAGAGCTGAGGCGGCATCTCGGGAGACCAGCACCGACCTGCCCCTCGTCGGGACCACGGGCGGCTCCCCCTTCTCCTAGTGGGTGTCGGCCTCGTCGTCGTCTGGCAGGGTGCGGAGGATGTCGGCCTTGCTCAAGGGGGGAGGTTTCCCCCATCCCTTTAGGGGTCACCTCCGAATCCTCCTCCTCCTCTTCCTCCCCGCGGGACCCATCAGAAGACAGCTCCACCAGCTTCGGTGCCGCAGGGGCCCCGGTAGGCGCCGACGGCACCAGCCCGCGCCCGTAGAAAGTCGGCCTGGAAGCCACGACCTATGCCCCATCCTCACGGTGAAACAAGGGGGTGAAGATGCTCGGCGGGTACTCTTGGTCGTCCCCAACCAGGAGGCAGAGAACCACGGCCAGCTCATCGTCGGACAAGGCCTTCGAGCTCAGGTGAACCTTGTCCTCTTCGTCCTGAGGCTCCCGCAAGGGGCGCGTACGGGCCTGAAGCGGGGCTACGCACAGCATCAGGAATTCCCTTAGGAGCATGGCCCCTGTCACCTTTGCCGCCTTCGCGTTGCCCGGCTTCAGGTCGGTCTTCATCTGCTCCAGCACCAACGTCGCCCGCTCATCGGTGAGCTTCATGCAAGACCACCCCTTGTCAGACTGGGGCATCTCCGTCGGTAGCGTCAAGCGAGGGTGGACGCATTTAGCGTCCATCATGGACCACTTGCTCCGGAAGCCGACGGCCTTCTTCCCCGTCTTCGAGATCGAGTTGGCCTTGCCGGCCGCAATGAAGTTGGCACATCCGGAGGTGTGACCCTCATTGATGCGGAGGAAGAAGAAGTGGCGCAGAAGAGCCACGGACGGCATCATGCCGAGGTACGCCACGCAGTAGTAGGAGAAGATCGACAAGAGAAGGATGGAGTTGGGATGAAGATGCAGCGCCTGCAGCCCACAGTGGCCGAGGACCTCATAGAAGAAGTCGGAGAAGGGAGGAACCAGCCCTGCAACGATGTTGCTAGTGAAGAAGGGGAAGATGGTGCTCCCCTCGGGCTTTGGCACGTCGGAGGCGACCCGGAGCTCCGTCTTCCCTCTCTTGTTGCCTTCCCCTGCTGTCAGCAAGCGCATGGCAGCGAGGTTCTTCTCCGAGACATTGGGCGCGTCAAGGGCTGGCTCATACCAAGCCGACGATGAGGCAGTCTTGACCTTGTGAGGCGCCATTGGTCGCCGATGCGGTAGAGGATGGAAGCAGATCTGGAGATTTCGGAAGCAGGGCGCAAGAAAGGGGATCTGAGCAAGGCGAAAGGAAGCAATGAAGGCAAGCGCTGTCTACACCAGCCTTTTGACAGTCAGGCAGTTGCCGAGGCAGCGTGGGGAAGCGGAGGCGCCCACGTCCAATCAACCGCCACTCGTCGACCAAGGCCGCAGGCTGTTGGGGGCCCGCGGTGCTCCGCACTTGCCCTTTGGCTTCGCCTCGAAGCCAAGTCCGAGCGCGCCTTGGGCCCGGGGGCTACTGTCGGTGTCCGGGGAATGGGGGTCCCCAGACTTGCCTGCCTGCGGCCCACGGCGTGGCTCTGCGAGCAGGCCCGTACGGCCCACCTTCACCAACAAGCTTTCAAGACCCTCGCGAGGGGCCAAGCCTCACGAGGCGGACGACGCAAGACCACCTCGGGAGCGGCCTCACCAGGCTGGCTCACGAGGGGCGGAGAGATCAAGGCAAGGCAAATCTCGCGAGGTTCTCGTGACGTGAGCCATGACGATCGAGACCAGGCGGGCGCCAGCGCGCACAGTGTCCTTGTTTCCTCTTTGGTGCTAAGGAGGCAAGCGCAGGCGAGGAGTACCGAGTCGTCAAGCAAGGGTTTCCATATCGGTGCAATGAGACCAAGACCAGCAGGACGGCAGGACGGAGGTCACCGTGGAGCCCAAGGCAGCATCACCACCAGAGCCTTTAGCAGGCGAAGACCACTTTTGCCAGGATAAGCTGTACTAGCTGTCCCCTTTCAAATTGGCCGTTGTGGGATCCCTTCCCGCTCAATATTTTGGGAGAGGACCAGGGCCTCAATAAATAGGACTAGCCACCACAGTAGGAGGGAATCGAATCCTCACCCACACAAGTTCACCGAGCACAAGAACACCTCGCCTCCGGAGGCTGTTCTTCCCCTTGTACTGTTCATCCTCAGCCCAAGAGGCAATCCACCACCACCACACTGGAGTAGGGTACTACACCACAACGGTGGCCCGAACCAGTATAAATCTTGTGTCCCTTGTGTTGTGAGTTCGTTGAGCTAGCCTAGAGATCGCGAAGCGTGTGAGGGCGTGATTAGTGAGGGAGAGATCTTCACGCACACCCCAGAGTTCGAACCTTAAGGGTTTTGCCAGAACCCGAGATCCGACACCGTTAAATTCGTGTGTGAAAGGAGCTTTCAATGATATAATTTTCACATTGTGCATGTCATGTACTATTAATCTTGTCAATAGTCAAAGGCGGTCTTGAAAAACGCATTAGGCCCTATATAGATGGAAGGAGGGAGTATGAATCCATGTTATGTCCAATTAAATTTTTTCGCTGGCTGTAAAATGCATGTGACCTACTCATACCAACATTTTAGTGCATTCCAAATGTTTATACTACCGCTACAATTCGAACTGAATTTGAATTCGTTTCTCTATTTCAATAAGTATCTACAATCATGATTGTTGCCAACTTCAACCATCATTCGTGTATTACCTTAACAACACACCACATGATTACTATAGAGATAGATATGAAATATGTGTACTATATGAACTCGAATTCAATTTTTTGAATACAATTGATGTTGATTCCAAATAATAGTACATTTGATGTACTAACTATATATTCATAATCTAAACCATGTTCCATACGTACACCGTGTTTCTCACACAAAGTATAGTGCCCCGCCCCCTACATTATGACAAGTATTTAGCCCTGAGCTGCAAAAGCCACACATTAGCCCAAATTATAATCAATGTTCTATATATTATATGTAGTACTAGCAAGATGCCCATGCGTTCCACGGAACATCAACATGATCAAGGGGAGCCCTTATTTGCAAATATGGAGAGGGGTGTGGGTATCTTTTTTCAAAATTGTCATAGTTTCCCTCCTATCCGTCAGATACAAATCGGATGGCCTATATTGCAGGATGGCAGGCACACCATCATGAACAACTCTGTTTTTATAAGAGTAGAGATAAAATATATTATAAGTAGTATAACATGTTCATAACCACACCATGTGTATCACCGTTATATATATTCACGCATGCATCGGTTTAAAACACTATGATAAATTCTTCAAATATCCGAATTTGCTTTTTATAATGAATCATGATTTCTATTCGTCTTTTACACCCACACAATCCTCTTATCATTGTAGCTAGCGCTAACTTTGTCTCGTGCATGAACACGCCCGCATCCCTCTCACCCTCCCTCAGCATTCTCTAGCTCCATCGCGCAAATTCGTCTTTTCACTTTAGGTCGTTCACCCACGGTGTGTGTAGGCCCCCAGCTCCTTCTTTACGACACACATCGATCGATAAGCCTCTGTAGCCAGGTGTGCCTACCACAAACACAAGCTTCCCCTCTTCTCTTCTCACCGTCCATGCCTCACTCCCACCACTCTTTTCATCAATCTCGTACTCGCACACTCCTTCCCCCTCGATATAGTTTGCCTCTCGCACCACCTCCTGGATGTATCCCCCCCTCTCTCTCTCTCTATCTTTCTCCCCGGACCTTATTTGCTTCTAACACATACATGCACTACAAAAAAAAGACACATCCGTGACATTTTGGACCGAACGAAATTTTTTCTGTCATACTTATGACACTTCTATGACGATAATTGTGACAAAACCCGGTATCATCATAGATATGGTGGGGTCCTACTTCTATGACAAAAAATCAAGACAAAAAATGGGCTTTTCGTCCTGGGCGGTCCGGAGACGCAGCTGCATGACATTCTTTGGGCCGTCCATCACAGAAAAAACCATGGTAGAAGCAAGGGCGAGGAAAATATTGGGGAGTTCCCGGTTACGGTGGGTGGTTGGGGGCCGAGCGATGCGCGTTTCTCTCGTACGTACGCGTGTGTGTGCGAGGCATTGGGCTCTAACTAAACCCGAGCAATTGCACTGCAGGCTAAGTGTTATTGGACCTGAGCGATCAATCGATCCCTTGCTATTAGCTGAACTCGAGTGTGATTCCTTCACTATTGCTGCTAACTGAAGCCGATCGAACACTGCTTCCTCCTTCCCTGGATGAATAGTGAGCGTTCTTGAGGGGGTTTGGATGAACAGTCCCCGGTGGGGGTTGGATGAACAGGAACTCGTGGTAGTAGAGGCCGTTGTCGCTGGATGAACAGTACCCCGATCGATCGAGCCGGTGGATGAACAGGACCCCGTGGAGGGCTGGATGAACAGGACCCCGTGGAGGGCTGGATGAACAGGGCCCCGTGGAGGGCTAGTTGAACAGTAGCCGGTGGAGGGCTGGTTGAACAGTATCCCGTGGAGGGGTGGTTGAATAGGACCCCGTGGAGAGGGCTGGTTGAACAGTAGCCAGTGGAGGACCGCGCGGTGGAGACTGGATGAACAGGAGCCCGTGGATGAACAGTCGCAGGTGGAGGCTGGAGGAGGTCGACGGTGGATGAACAGTAGCACGTGGAGGCAGTCGACGATGGAGATGAACAGTATCCCGTGGAGTCCCGTTCTACGGTATGCCACACCCCTCCCGATGAACAGGACCCCTGTTTCGACGGTAGCACTCCAACACAAGTCTGTTTCCTCCGTTTTGCGGTACGCCACACCCCTCCCGATCAACAGGACCCCGTTTCGACCGTAGGAGGTCCGTTTCCTCCATTTTGCGGTATGCCAGACCCCTCCCGATGAACAGGATCCCGTTTCCACCATGGCCGGTCGAACACAAGGACGTTTCCTCCGTTCTGCGGTACGCCAGGCCTCATTTCCATCGCCTGTTCCGTCCAAGCCGGTTGGCTCCTGATGAACACGATGACGCATCCCGTTCCGACCCAGCCGGTTGGCTCCCCATGAACACGACGACGACGCAGTTTCTCCGTTCCGACCCAGCCACAACCATGTACACGAGCCCTGGCCATACGTATGCGCGAGTAGGCGTTCGAGACCCCACCCGTATGTACGTACGTGGCCGTATTTACTTTCTTGCACCCTGGCCGCTGTACGTATGTGTACATGCTACGTGTGCGCGTCTACTACGACACGTGCGCGCCTCTACTACGACACGTGCCCTTCCTTGCACGGCCACGATTCATTGCTGCAGCCTACAGACAGACCGATCGTATGTATGTACACATTCGCGACCAAAATGACAACACTACGTACGTTTCGACCGGGTGGGTCCCGACTGTCAGGCACTTCCTTGCGTGTGAAGATGTAGGTGGTGGGTCCCAGCAGTCAGGGGGAAAGATTTTTTTCACGAAATACGGTGGCCCGTCCGGTGGGTCCCTGCTGTCAGGTGGAGGAATAATTATTTTGCGCGTAATAAGGAGGCACTTCCTTGCTGTGGCCGTGGACCCAGCTGTCAGCCTCTCAACGTACAGTACTCTTCCGATGGAAGTCGTTCATTGACCACATTGACCACGCCGCGCCGAGAGCACCAAGGCGGTGGACGACGGCGAGGCCTAGGAAGGGAACGACGTGAAGCCGGCCAGGGAAGACGCGGCAGTGGATGCCCACGCGGAGAGGAGTACGAGGGTTCACTGGTTCGGCTGTGGTGTGAGGCTGCCGTCGCCGCAGGGCCTGGCCAGCGGTGGGAGTAGTAGGGGGCGGTGAGGCCTCCGCAGCAGCACAGTCGTCCATGGGAGGCAAGAGCACGTAGTGGTTTGGACGGCTGGAGCAAGAAAATCAGAGGTTGAAGAAGTAGGACGACCGTTGGATGTTAACAATCCAACGGTCACTGGTGATAGAATCGTTTGTCGACTAAGTTGACCAAGCCCTCCGTCTGCGTCAACTTAGTAGGCCCACAAGTCAGCCTCCCACTCTGGTGAGTGTTCATTTTTTTGTTCGTAATAAGGAGGCACTTCCTTGCGTGCGAAGATATAGCTGGTGGGTCCGAGCTGTCAGCGGGAGTATTCATTCTTTTGTGCGTAATAAGGAGCTACTTGCTTGCGTGCGGCCATGGACCATGTGGGTCCCAACTGTCAGCCTCTCCATGTACGTCCCTCTTTCGATGTTGTTGTTTGTTGACAACGTTGACCACGCGTGCCGAGAACACCAACGTGATGGACGAAGGCGAGACCCAGGAAGGGAATGACCCGGAGGCGGTGAAGCCACAGCAGTGGAGGGATGTGGGTCAGTAGAGGGATGGCCTGGCCAGTGGTGGGAGTAGTAGGGGCGGTGAGGCCTGCGCGGCAGCACAGCCGGCCACGGGAGGCGGGAGCAGGCGGTCCCGCCAGCGCTGGATTTGGCGGCTGGAGCAAGAAGATCAAAGATTGAAGAAACACGACGACCGTTGGATTGACATCCAACAGTTACGTCTACTAGAATTGCTTGTTGTCGTATATAATAAGTAAAAAAATCCTGCATACCCGTCAACTTAATAGGCCCACAAGTTAGACCATTCCCCATTTTTTAATAATTTATATTTAGCTCATTGCAACTTCTTATGCAATTTATTGCAGTCCGTCTTTTTTGTTGGCCAGGGCCAGGGTTAAAAATTTAAACAAAATTTCACATATTTCTGTGGGTTCCAAACTATTTTGAATACCAAAATGTCGAGCCAGATTTAAAGTAATTTGAATATATATTTGAATTAGGTTAAAGCCCAGTGAAATTGGAATCTGAAAATGTGAAAAAAAAATCAGAAATTATAAAGTAATTGCCAATTTGTCATCTGTTTTTTATATTTACAGCCCATTTCATATTACTTTCAAGATTTGCGGGCGTCTTGAAAGACTTGCAGCCCATCAGGGCGTAGAAAAATAAGTAGGCCTGGATTGGGTATTCTTCAGAAAAAACTGGGCTCATTTTCACAAACAAAAAATAGCTGGGCTGGTCATGTGGTGAACACAAAATATAAGCCTAGGCTAGACGGGCCACAGCCCAGTTGAAACCCTGCTCCGTCTCAACAATAACAAAAAAAATACTGCTCGAGTAGCTACGGCCCAGGTGTCAGCCGATCTTGTGTTGTTCTCTTGTCTATTGACTATATATGCTGACATATCGTGGGTCCCAGATGTCAGGAAACCACTAGCAGGAAGCATTTTAATTTTCCATACGCTGACAATGGAGTATATATATATAACAAAAAATGAGGAACTTCCTTGCGTCCGGCCATGGACATGGTGGGCCCCTACTATCATCCTCTCCATGTACAGTCCTCTGCCGATTCCTCTTGTTTGTTGACCATGTTGACAACGCGCGAGGGCGGCGCCGCCGCAAGCGCAACAAAGCACGCGGAGGACGACAGCAAGGCCTCAGAGGTCGGCGTTAATGATTTAGGAGATGGTGGGGCGGTGAAGCGTGCGCTGAGGCGCAGGCAGCCGTGGGAGGCAGAAGCAGGCGGCCCCACCCTGCGCTGGTTTGGTTTTGGCGGCTGGAGGAAGACAGGACTGAAGAAACACGACAGACTGTAAAAGTAG
Organism: Triticum aestivum; assembly: GCF_018294505.1. Taxonomy (NCBI): domain Eukaryota; kingdom Viridiplantae; phylum Streptophyta; class Magnoliopsida; order Poales; family Poaceae; genus Triticum; species Triticum aestivum. The sequence continues at coordinate 389,746,590 of NC_057814.1, read as the reverse complement.
CAGGAGTACTTAACAACCTTAATGAAACCAGCAGGGGCACTTAACAACGATAACTGAAAGCAGTATGAGTACTTATACAGGTTCAACCGTACAAAGCACGCCTCGAACAGTGCTACTTTGCCTACAGTTAAGCAAAGGGTGAGGCCGCCAAGCCCCGGGACAAGGCCCAGGTGCCACCCCGCGCATGCACAACCTTCTGAAGGCGGCTTCATCTCGCAATGTGGTCAATAAATAGGATATTCGCTTTAGAGCCATGGAAAAGCAGGAACATAATCTTCTGTCCTATTCTCCAAGATGGACGGGCCTTCATTATTTGAGACCACCCATGAATAAGTATCTTTTCACCTCCAAGGGGAATGGAGTAGGTCGACATAAACATCATGTTGTGACCAAGCGCAAGTCGGGCCCGACCATGGTCAGGCATCTGTATAGGAACAATAGACCCGGGCAGTTCCTATTTCAAGAAGATCACAGCTGTAAAACTGTGCATAAGCAAGAGTTTATGAACAACATATATAACAGAAAACAGCTCGTACCATAAGTTTCTCAACACAGTTGGACCTGTTCAACGAGTGCAGCAGTGGCACACATATCCCACATGGCCCTCCACCATTGAAACGCCCCACAAGGACCTCAAGACGATCAATAAAGTGTAGGAACTTGTGGATGTCGTCCAAGTCAACTTCAGTGCCATGAGTAACACCCGAGTTCTTATAGAATAACAAACGAGTAGCCTGCTTAACTCTGAAAAAACCTACACGTCCCACCAATTATAAGAAAATATTAGTTAGAAGTAGCATCTTCTTGAGAGATTCGTTGAACTTCTAAAGTTAAATTGTGATTAGTTAGACAGAATAGGTGGATTAAGAAGTAATCAAGGCAAGAAGCAAGAAGCAGATACAAAACTAACATGGATGAACAATTGGAACGACGTCGGGGTGGAAGATCGCAGTGAAGATGAGACCAGGTTCTGCTATTTCCATCAACATTCGTGCGCCAACTTTTAGTCCGTAACACTTGAGAAAGTTTATCCAAGTTCGGCCATAAAAAAAGCAGCGATCTTCTTGGTTCATGAACCCAACTCAAAACTTATATCCATGGCTTGTCTTCACTGCGACCATTAAACTGGTGTATTCAGTTATGGCAAGGCCGAGCATCTTGAGTACATGTGTTCTGCAGAGCAAGGAATGCACTGCAGGAAAAATAATATGAGAACACAATGTATTCCCTATATCCAAACCTAGAAATAATTTCCTCCTTCACGTCAGAGTTGACCATGGTACTAGTAACTTTTATCCAAATATAGCAATCCAAATTTCCAAATTAGTCGACATCATGTTCAAAAAACCCCACCCTCCCGGATAGAAAAGAGGATTCTAGGAACATATTGTGTGCGTTTTAAAATCCTGTGTTAGGATGAGAAGGAACAAGTGTGGCATCTCACCGAGGGCGCAGAAACCTGTAGAATCCTCGCACTTTGGGCACTGCATATGAAACACACTAGATTCAGTAGGAAGAAAAATACATCAATGGCGGCGGCTGCCATCCTAGGAGTACCCGCGACCAAGGGACTTGGATTTATCGGGGATGGATGAAGAATTCGTACCAGGTTCTCCATGAGAAAACCCTATGCAATCGCCGATCGGGTGTTTTCTCTGAACAAGCATACGTGGGAGAAGGGGATTCAGGCCCAGTGAAATATTGCCGCTTCGTCCGTCTAGCTTACTGCTAAAGCTGGAAAGGTGGGTTTTTTTGTGATTTGACGGCTCATTGGGCATTACTGCGACGCTACCACCGGGGTGTGTCTACTGTGCAGTTGTGCACTCTAATTTGGTGCATATGGCACGTGGACCCCGTTGCCAGATGCCCCACATATCAGCGAAATGATGTAGAAAGACAGGAGTAACTAGTAACACATAAATATATTTTTTACAGAGAGATACTCCCTCTGTAAAGAAATATAAAGATCTTTTATATCACAACTTTATACATAAGAAAAATCAAGGGGAATATATATAACATATATATATAACAGAGTTTTTTAACACGGTATAGACAAGTTGGTGATGATGGTGTGCCTGCCATCCTGCAATATAGGCCGTCCGATTTATATCTAACGAATAGGAAGGAAACTATGGCAATTTTGCAAAAAGGTACCCACACACCTCTCTACATTTGCAAATAAGGCCATCCCTCATTCATCCTTTCCTCTCACAAGATGAAATACTCATAAAAATGCATCTTGATGTTACGTGCAACGCACGGGCATTATGGGGGTTTAGCTGAGAAATACTCAGACAGGCTCACGGTTCTGGACTTTGGGCCACAGGTCGGTGGGCCTGCATGTTTGGGGGCCCATCTGTTCTACCTCAGCGCTTTTCATATTGCAAGCGGTCGGTACAACGCTGGTTTTAGATGTTGTCGCAAGGCGAATACACAAAATTGAATAAAGCACGGCAGCTGTTGGAATGAAATCAAACGACAGTTCCTAACAAGCAATCAGAGTTGCAATTCTATCAACGATACTGTTGTACTACTTATACACACAGGACACTTGTTTCACCATGCTAGAGTATTACATCAAAATCTCTCGGAGGATAGATCAGTTTGGCAGTTGCGTCCTGCTACTGAAGAATTTCAAAGTTTATTTGGACCCCTTGCCGAGAAAGTTCGATTTTGACATCATCCCCAACCGCAAGATATGATTTAGATTTGAACCTTGACCATCCTTTAGCATCAATCATCATGCGACCATACTTTGTACTTACGGTATATTGATCAGGTTCATTCACACCAAGGCTGCGCATGGTAAGAGATACTTGGCCACGGTCACCCGGATTGTTGAACGACTCCCTTGTTGCTCTAGGAATTCTCTGTTTGCAAACAAGAAGACATACACAAACAGTTAGATCAACACAGTGAATCATGTGAAACAACATGGAAAGAAAAAAGAACGAAACACTTGGGCGGCCAATGCTTACCAAGAAGGTGGACATGTCGGTTTTTGTAAGGACTTTGGTATATGAAGTGCGAACTGCAGCCCAGTCTGTTGCTAGTGCAACTGCTGGTTCCGTTGCCGCTGCACGGGCCGGAGCAGATGCAAGTGCAAGTGTTTGTGCAGGTGCCGAAGCCGTTGCTGGTGCCCGTGCCGGTGCGACTGGTAGTGCCGCTGCTGCTGTCGGAGATGGTGCTCCTTGTAGAGCAGGTGCCGGTGTCGATGCCCGATCCTCCGGTAGATTAGCCTGATCCGCTGACGCGGTCGGTGCCCAATCCTCAGCTAGATCAGACTAAGTTGCTGTCAGTGCAAGAGCAATTGCCAGTGCTCGATCTGTTGCTGAAGGTGGTACCGATGTGCGAGACAGCGGCGATCGTGTCTGATCTGCTATGATCAGCTTTCTAACTTGACTAGGCTCCGTGACCGTGATCCAGTCCTTTTCTTCATTTCTTTTAAACGCGAGAAGGACTAATTGTGGCGTGTTTGTTAAACCAAACTGTAGTTCATCATAGGGATTCAGCTTGTACTCAGACAATAGACTGATCCAATTTTTTCCAGTAATATAAGTGATGGACAGTGCCTTCGTTACTGACACGACATAATAAGTGAAACCTGCAAACATATCCATCATAGAGAAAACCAAACGATTTATTCCGTGATGAATGTCACATGGCAAAACCTGCATCGTAAAATTGCAGCAAAAGAAAGAAAACATGACATTAAATCATTAAGATCTAGACAGTAAATCAATAAGATTTACTTGATGTGACACGATCCTTACCAGGAAATCACTATGTTGAAGTACTAAACAGAAGATTGGTCATCCAACTACGCGTGGCATGCAGGGCCCCCGCATACTCCCACAAGCAGGACAGTCCAAAGGTCGTGACAAATCATATGGACCGAACATCCATGGGACTGGAATTCCTGGTGGGTGCGATAAAACCTACAATGCATATAGATATTGGAGTGTAACCATAATTGATAAACCGTCCTAAAAAAATATGATCTGGATACTTCAAAATATACAGACTAAATTGAGTGGACAGACATTAACATAGACTGTTCTCAAGACTCACCACACACCAAAAGTGGCAGTACTAAACAATTCAGGGTTCACAAACACAAATCAAGTACTAAACAATAGTACTTACTACAGACAAGCAAAGTTGCACTAATTAAACTCTGCAAACTATTTCTTGCCACCGACCTATGGGATGAACCCCGCATAACTGACTAGGCCATGGACTTCGTGAGAGATGTCTACCGGCACCATCACCATCTCATCAACCTTGGAGAACCTAACAGAGTGGTCTTTCCACTCATAAACATGACGATGAAGACATGCCGCATCAGATTTGTCGGGAAGCTTTACAAGAACCACACCCTTCGTAATCGAAGGCACAACCAGGAAATTGTTGTGGTCAAGTACAACCTCGAGAACACGCCTGACAACAATGCTACAGGAAAACACTAGTTCAGGACACGTGGCGACAAGGACACAACAGTTGGATAGTTTAGCAGTAGAACTCATCCTCAGGTCTTCCAGTTCACACGGCATGACTTTGAGAACTTCATCTCCACCGCGGACCTGGTTCTAATTCAAACAGAAACCAAATATTTTATTACTACCTTCGTTCAGAAATATAAGTTGATTCTCGATATTTTACTCCATATATGACTACATATACGCACAGAAATGAGTGAAGAAAGACACTAGAACATGTCTTCAAAGGCATGAGAGCAGAGGGATTACTTGCAATATCCATAACACAAGTTACTGATGCAAATATACCCTCTTCAAAGGTAGCATTGATGTTCATAAAGTAGTTGAAAGTAATCTATAAGAAATCAGTGTCAACCTCTCGCATGTTTTGGTTAAAAGAGGAATTTAGAACCACCATTTGGCACACAAAAATCACATGCAAGATCACCCAGAAAGTGGTACTACTAGTACTAGTACTGCGTGTTAGATGAAAAAACATGATCAAGATCGAGAAAAAGATCGTCAAGAAGAGATATTACCTGGACTTGCTTAATGAGGGATCCCGGAGAGGGGGGCTTGGACAGGGTGATGTCTTTGAGCTTGTCTGCGGTGGTCTCGGCGGGGTGCTTGCGCTTCTTCGTGCTTGAGCCTCGACGGTTTTTGCCAGAGCCATAGACATCACTTCGGCCGGTGCTCCAGCGTCCACCAAGAAACTGTCAAATAGAAATAAAAGAAAAGAAACCATAATCACAAACCCAAAGGAAGAATAGAGATGGAGTTATAGGATCAGTCTCGGGGTTGCAAGACCGGGCCTTGGCCAGAATCAACACCATTGATGCGCTCACCTTTCCTTCTTTGGGAGAGAAGAACAATGGCAGAAGCAGGTCGGGGTTTTCTTGAAGAAATGAGGAACAAGATGAGGAAGAAGCAAGGGTTGGGTAGAGAGGAAGCTGAGAGAGAAGAGTGAAATGATGGTTGCTTCGTCCGTCCAACTTACTGCTGGAAAGGAGGGGGTTTTGTGATTTGACGGCTCATTGGGCGTTACTGCGACGCTTCGATCGGGGAAGTCTACCGTGCAGTTGGGCACTCCACTACGGAGTAATTTAGTGCATGGCTGGTGGACCCTGATGATGGCTGTCCCACACATCGGCGAAAGTAAGTAGCAAAGTTCCCGACGACCGTCGAGGAGGATGCGCATGGTACAGCGAGTCCACTGTATTTTCTGAAGAAAAAAAATGATTACAACAAGCGTTTCCACTCTTACGATGGAGGAGTGCTAAACACGGTAGCCACTTGAACATACACAGTGCTCCTACTACTAGGCATGTGCAGTGGTTCATACGTTAGTACTACATAATCTTGTTGCTACTGTAGTAAGATATGACGATAACAAATGATGTTGTGCGCATGTCAACTATATGAATAGTAATGTAACTATATCGAGATGAGAATGCAACCAAACACACCCACACACTTTGTGCTACAGTGACTGATCTGCACCGTCTAACTTTGATCCAACGGTCATGTTGTGCCGAGACATGGACATGCCCATGCAGAGGATGCCTAAACACCACCGAAGTCCCTCTGCTTCTCGTGGCGCACGACGTTGGTGATGTAGGGTGCAACAGCCCACGGAGCCCGCTCCCGATCGACGGGAGCCAGCTCGTCAAAGACGGCGTCCAATGGCATGAATGGATTCCGGTGATGGAGCCCTGAGAGGATTCGCCCGGCAACGGCGACGGCAGCCCACAACCCCTCCTTGTCTAGATCCGCCCCCACCATCGCGCGGAGATGGCTCAGCTCCTCGGAGATATAGGTGAAGAAGGAGACCAGGTCAGGAAGCCGCAACTCGTTGAAGTCGACGGGGTGGTCGAACGGGTTTAGCCCGACGGCCGGCATGGTCGCGCTGGCACGACGGTAGGCATCGCGCAGCCGCAACACGTGCGTGGCAACTTGGTCCACCAAGTGGATGAGGCGATCCTGGACCTCATCACGATCGGCCCACTCGCGCTCCAGCCGCCTCCCCTGACGGCCTATTGTATCTCTCGCTTTCTGCAGCAACGCCGCCGATGCCTCGAGCTTCTTTGTGGTGGACGCCTGCCGCTTTTGAAGCTCTGTGAACTCCCGCATATAACGGAGGAGCATGGCACTCCTGTCCTCCTTGAGCTCACGGAGCTCCACGTCCTTGGCCCTGAGCTCCGCATCCTTGGCCTCGAGCTCCTGTGTCAGGCGCCTCACCTCAGACTCCGTGATCTGCTGCGCCGCCATGGCACCAGGTAGAAGCAATGGGGAGAGGAAGCAAAGGTGGTGAAACGGATGAAAGGCAATGCAATCTACGGGAAGGCGGAGGGAGCCAGCCGAGGAGCGGGGAATCTTTAGGTTTTCACCATGGGAAAACACCACTCGACGACTTCTCACATCAGGGAGCAGTGGGTTTTACAGGCAGAGTCATCGTGACTAATTATTGCTGCGCCTGCTCCCGTCAATCAACAAATTAAAACTCCTGCCGCGCGTGCTCCCGTCAATCAAAAAATTAAGAATCCTGCTGTGCCCAAAGACTAGAGCAACGCTGTGGTGGATATTTAAATTTACCTGTCGGCAAGGAGATAAAAAAAGGGTGAAAAAACAAATGTGGCGGCGGCCTAGCTAATCGCCCGCACTAGCCCAACAGGCTAGCCACCGTGCTTCACTAATGTACTCGGCAGGAAAGGCGGTCTTTCGTGATCTGACGACTCATTTACTTGCTTCGGCGCTACGACCGAGGAGGACCCAGAAAACGCGTGGTAGGGCGTCCCATGTCTCGGCAAGGAAGAATATATGCGTCCACCACCCGGGAGGACCCCGAAACCGCACGGTAGGGTGTGCCACGTCTCGGCACGGAGGAAAAATGTGCGTGTAAAAATATATCAGACGTAGTAGTACCTATGGTTCGACCTCGGGACCCAGCCAGTCGGTCGAAAACACCCCACTAGCCACACAGCTTCATCATGCTAACGTGGCACGGAGGATAGGTGTGGTTAGCTCCGTCTCGACCAGCCACAATGTCTCTTATTCTAGGCGATTCTACTATTTTCCAAGCTTTTTTTAGTTATAATAACACCACGGCAAGCTAGCGCCGCTCTTCGTGTGTGCCCGTGCGTCTAAAGGTTAGACGATGGAGAGGAGAGAGAGATTGCAGACCTGGGACCCACCAGTAAGTGAGTCAACGGTCATGCACGTGTTGACGAGGCACTCCCTCTACTCTACTCAACGTAATACTGTATAAAATCAAGTTATGGGACAAAGCCAACAACTGTTGTTGTTTCAGGCTATCGACTTACGATTTGTAGTCCAGGTTGCCAGTTCGAATCTCGTCTTTCAGATTTGTTAGTTTTAGGTCCAAATTTGATCAATGACAAGTGGAACCCCCGTGTGTTGTTCCGATATTACAGTGTAGGATGGTTTTTTTGAAAATACACTTTGCGCGGTTAGACAAGTAACGGCACGAGTTACATGTATTTTGCAAGTTTACGAACAAAAATGACAACGGCATAGAATATCACATCCACCCCGCAGCTTAGATGCTATGGTGATACGAGCAGGGTTGTCAGAATCGCAATTTTGAATCGGATCGGAGTTCTGACGGTAGAATAGTAAATCGTAGAATCTTCACTACCAGGATCATAGAAACATAGATTTTATGAACTAAAATCGTAGAATCAGATGGGTAAGTTTGGATCATAAAGTCGTAGAATCGTATAACAGAATCGCGATTCTAACAACCTTGGATACGAGTTTTTACATCGTTGGAAGTGAGATCCAATGGCTTGGGAGTAGTTTTTGTAATTATGCGCAATTTCCAAACTCTCCAAAGGTTTTTTTGCAAGTAAAACATTCAGGCCTCGTGTGTGCCGCTGCATCCTGGATCCAACGGCTCCCCGTTGCTCATATTAGGTGCTCCCCGTAGCTTAATTAGCCGCTACGGTGATACGAGCATCTAGGTCATATGATGTGTGATCAGATGGCACATGCATAGTACTTGTACTTTCTGCGCAATTCCCAAACTCTCTCAGTCGTATATTGCAAAAACATTCAAACCTCCTACTGTGGGCCGTTAGATCTGCGTGAACTCGTATCACCATAGAATCCATGATGCGGGAGCACCTCATATTCACCCATGCGAGAAAACATCAGGTGCTCTCGCAGCTTGGATGCTACGGTGATACGAGCTTCGAGGTTGTTTGATCTGAGATCTAATGGCATCTGAGCAGTCTTTGTGCTTGTAAGTAGTGGCCGAACTCTTTGGGGGCTTTTCTGCAAAAAACCATTCAAACCACCGAGGAGTTGTTGGGTCACAAATCCAACGGCTCCGAAGAGCTTGTATCACGAAAGCATCTAAGGTGTGGTAGCACATGATATTCTTACATACAGGAGAATATGATGTCCTCCTTCATCTTAGATGCTACGGTGATACGAGCTTCGAGGTTGTTGGATATGGGATCCAAGGGTATCTGAGTAGTTTTTGTACAAATTGTGTGCAATTCTCAAACTCATTAAGGTTTCCTGTAAAAATATTAAGAGATCACGTGAGCTGCTATATCTCAGATCTACAAGCTCTAAGCAACTCGTATCAGCATATAGCATCTAAGGTGTGGGGGCAGATGATATTATCTCGGGGAGGAGGGGGGTGCACAACCAATCGATGTTTGGGAGCTAGGGTGGGGACAAATATAATCTAAACAATCCTAAACAGAGCTTCACAAATTTATCTAAGGTCGAGGGGTTAACCCTCGACAATCTACATAGCTCTGCCTAAACACAACATTTGCATGTACTGTAGTACTAGACTTAATATTCATGTTTCAGTTTCCTGTTCATTTTAAATATTGAATTGAGGACCATGCATGTCTTACATTTTACTCCCTTCGTTCCTAAATATTAGTCTTTTTAGAGATTTCAAATGGACTGGCACATAGGATGTATATAGACATATTTTAGAGTGTAGATTCACTTATTTTGCTCCATATGTTGTCACTTGTTGAAATCTCTAAAAGACTAATATTTAGGAACAGAAGGAGTATTTTTGAATTCGTGTCACACATGCATGGTTTGGAAAAATAGATGCACTATACTTATTGGATTGTTGTTGTGTCCGTGTGTGTGTGTGTGTGGTCATATGCTTGATACATACAAAGTTTTCTCACCACCATATTGTTCATCTTTTAAATTTGAATTTGGAATGAAAAACTTACTAGGGATACCATGAAATGTGAAATCCACGTTGAGATCACTATATCACAAACTCACTCTAATTCAAGAACTCGTCATAAATCAATTACCACGTCGAGATTACTATTTGCAAGGAAAATACGGGCATTGTAATGCACATAGATTCATTCGGCAATTTAAAAGATTCCTTTCGTATTCTCGAATGGTACCCAACGGCATACCAGCCAGACCTTGGCCCTTGTTGATCCTAAAAAAAACCCGGGCTCATGTCCTTCTGGTGGCGTGTGTGATATGCACATTAGCCAACCCCAACCAGTCGAGCCTCCATGTTTCGAGTCGAAATATCTGGCGGCCAGAATTCCAGCCCTAGGAAATTCCCCTCATGTCCCCGGTCCATAATGACTACCGATGAACAACGGAGGGATGATTTAGTAACTAGACAACGTTACCTACCGTGCCGAGCGTGGTTCAATTCCCTCGGTCGCCGCTCCCCAAGGTCACCCGTCAACTGCATTGCCTAGTACTACTACTACCACACCAGGATGAGCACAGAATTGAGCCCGTTTTTTCGTGCCTAGTACTACTTGAGTTAATATATCAGGGACCCCTAAAAAAGAGTTAATATATCAAGTAATGCACTAGTACGGACGGATTATCCTTTTACTCTGCATATATAACTTGTCTGAAGTCTAACTAAGCAAAATGTTTGACCAAATCCTTTCTTAAAAAATACAACAGGACAGATGTATCGCTTGAAAATTTATTGCATGATGCATGTTATGATGTTGTTTCGAATCCTGGATTTTAAATTTCAGAAAATCCAAAAGTGACCAGAAATTCATGAAACTGAGCGTGGTCACATGATATGGCACAAATATTCCTTCGTAATTTTTTTCTTCAATTTGAGACAAGCTGCTTATGACAAGTTGCACAAATGAAGAGCCAAGGTATTTTGGAACAAAGACCTGTCACGTTAAGGTGAACGCTTTCACTATTGAAACCGTGGGCGTTTACGTGCCGCCACGAGTCCCGCTTCTCATCGGCAGGTGCCGTCCGAGCAAGCGTGTGAGTCGACGGGAGGCGTGCGAGTAGACCGTTGCGTCGGCTGACAAGGAGGCGTGCGAGCAGACCGCGGCGCAGGCTCACCGGGAGGTGAGCCCTTTGACCAGGCTCCGCTGCCCACCTTCGTCCCAACTCCTCCCACTTTTAATATCGCCGGCGCCGCAGTTTAAAATCAACCCCGCACTACCCCATATCGCTACAATCTTCTCTCTTCCTCTCCGATTCTCCTGTCGTCTACCACCAACCAGCCTGACCTAAACGTACGCCATGCCGCATCACGATGGTCTGCCCTTAGTCTTCCAGTTTCCTGAGGAAGACACCCAGCCGGAGTCCCAAGAACATAAGCCGCCTTGGGACGAGCTTGAACCGGCCTTGCTGGAAGACGCCGCGCCTGTCCCCGCTCCCGTTCCGGCTCCCGTCGCCCCGACTGCGCCACCGCCCATCCCCGTGGCATTGATGGGCTGGGAGCCGCACATTGTCGCCGAGCTTGATGCCATGAGATTTCACGAGGTCCCCGCCGAACTTCACGCGCCCGTGCACCTGCCAGCGCATGCGCTTGCACGTGCACTGACGCGCACGCCCGTGCCGGTGCTCGTGCACCTGCCTGCGCATGCGCCTGTGCGTGCACCGTCGTGCGCGCCAGTGCAGGTGCCCGTGCACACGAATGTCTCCGCCGCGCTGTTGCCAGCGCCTGTCCCCGCGCGGGTGCCAGTGCTCCCCTCAGCGGCATGGATGGCCGCCGTCGACCGCTTCCTTGCACCAACGCCAGTCGCCTCCTCCTGCCAGTTGACTCGCTCCTGGAGACCGAAGTCCAGAACATTGTGGCCTTCCTTGAAGCTAGGGCAAACGTCCAGGAGTACGCCAACAACGGCGCAAGACGCCGCCATTGCCGTCACCGTCGCCGTCGGTTAGTGGCCCGACGACACACAGAGCATGGCAGAGGAGCCCCTTCCCACCGCAAGACGCCCCCGCCGCCGCCGCGTAATCTAAATTTGCCATGAAAAACGTTCGGATTGCCATGCTTAAAATCCGAACGTTTATCATTTCCGTTTATTTTAGATCGATCGTCGTCTGAATGTAAAGTCGGAGTCAGACTGAATGAAATCTATGGTTTGATTGATTGAATGTTCTGCTAGAGCCGTATCAAATTAAATATAAAACGTCATCAAGCCACGTGTATTCCTTCTCATCCAACGACCTAGACTGCTTCAATGTCGAGTGCTCAACACATTTAGCGTGAAGTTAATTTCATGCCAAAAATAGTGCTAATCACATAATAGCATGCAAATAATATCCTACTTAATATCCGCATGCACTTAATATACTTCCAAATTAACGTGCATTGCACGTACACATTGACTAGTACTACTAGTCTGTGAAACTGGTGTCGTAACTTGTGAACGCGTCTAGATATGGTCAATGGCAACATCGCCCGCGAGTTCTTCATTTTTGCCCATGCGTCTAAACGCAGAAGGGGAGGAGGAGAGAGAGAGCACACATGGAACCCACCAGTAAGTGAAGGCGAATACTACGTGCTATCGAGTCGGTCCCACTAATATACTAAAAATAATATTACACATTATCCATTAAATGGGCTATGGTAATATAAAAACATTATATGAACAAAGGGGGGTACAACAAACATTGTTGTTCTACGTATGTTGCCTATTAACGTGCGGCTTGAAGGCCCTGGTCGCATGTTCGATCCTCGTCCTTTATTTTTAATTTAGTATATGGGTCCTAATTTGTTTCATGATAGGTGGGCCCCTCGGTGTGTAGTTTGTGGCACTTTAATTTGTGGGTCGAAATTTGTTCCATTCCAAGTGGACTATCGTGTGTAGTTTTGTAGCTTATATGTAATAATCAGAGTTTTTTACAATAATACCATGGTGCGACGTTGAAGGCGAGAAAGGATGTAACATCCCAAATTTTAAATTTGGAATGTTATACCTAGGTCATTCATGCATATCATATTTTATTGCATTCATTTCGAGATCCTCGAAATTCCAAGCAACTCAAGGACCCACGGAGAGAGTTGGGGATTTCATCGTTTTCATATTTGAATTTTTCTCAAATATCGAAACAAGGATCATTTGGTTTTAATTATTTTTCTCTCCGAAAATATTTCATATTAAAATATATGAGAGGAGATAATATGACTTCTCCAAAATAAATGAAATATTAGAGGAAAATATTAAAATCGAATAAATAATTTTATTTGAATTTTATTGCAATTTTATTTGAATTAGAAAAATATGCATATTTCTAGAATCGCATTTTAGGTCAAGAAAATGTTCATCATGTTCTAAATATTTTATTTAGACGGTGAAAATTTGTTTTGGCATTTTTAGTTTTTTATTTTATTTATTAGGATTTTTCTGGCGAATCTGTTTTTTTAAGAGTTCGCGGCCGAACTGGGCAGGCCCAGCCGCCGCACCGCCTCGCCCCGACCGAGTCCGACCGGCGCACGTCGCCGTCACCCCTGTGAGTCCGAGGAGGACTCCTGCTCCTCGACCCCTTCCCAAAGCCGCCGAACCCCTCCCCTCCTATTTAATCCCGCCGTCGCCGCCCCTCCTCACCTCGTCCAGCTCCACCACCGCACCCCGCCGCCGAGCTCCGCCGCCCGCGCTGCCTCGCCGCTG
>NC_057814.1:389725546-389732770 GCF_018294505.1 Triticum aestivum | reverse complement strand
GCTCGCCCGGGCCGCTCGCCGCCGCCGCCGCCGTTCGCCAGATCTGAGCCGCCGTTTTTTGGTTTAGGGAATAAAAACCGATCGTTTTTCAGAAACCCTAGATGCGTTTTTTATTTTATTGGTTCGGTTTTTCTCGGTTTAGTTATTTAGCGGACGTTCGTCCGTTCGTTCGCTTTAACGAACGCTTTTCGCCGTTTAGGTTCTGACGGCGAATGTTCATTCGTTAGTCTTTTCTTTTTATTTTATTTTCACCCAGGGACCTATTCGCGATTTCTTTTATCGCAGATTAGCCCCTGATTTTCAAATGCCCGCCGTTTCTAAACTGTTTGTCCAAATCCAGTGAACCAACGCCAAAATCTTCATCTCGAAACCCTCTTTCTGTTTATCAACTTGAACATGGTTTTGACAATTTAAAATTTGGTTTCAAGAAGATTTGTTTTCAAAGTTCTTTTGACCGTAGTTTCAGTTCCGTAGCTCCGATTTGGTTGATTCTTTTTGCAGATCGAATCTCTTCATTTGACTTTTCAGATTTGATCTTCTTATTTGAGTTTTACCCTTGCATCTATGCTTGAGTGCTTATGTATGCTATTGTTTGTTTGCGATAGAATTCCCGGAGAGCGAAGCGTGGTACTACAAGTCACTAGGTTTTGCGGATCGTCAGCAAGGCAAGTAACACATTGATCATACTCTTTTCATACCCAGTTTTTATGCATTAGTTTCAATCCTCAAGCACTGCATGATTAGGATGTGATTAACATGTGGGTATTGGGAAGTAGTTGATGAGGTAGAACCTATTGCCCTTTTTATTATCAAACCCTTGGGAGTTACTTCTATGTTATGCTTATATTGCTATGCTATGCTCGTAGACATGGTTTGGGTGAGTGAATCCATGACAGATGTGAGATTGTTAATTAATGGTTAACTTAAGGTGGCTACTTTAATACACATATGGGTGGATTGTTGGTTTTGGGCACCTGGAGAATCCAGTGTTGTCCTAGGATATCCCGGAGTACCCGTGCGATCATCCTATGGTCCGCCACCCAGGCTCAAAGGGATCATAGGATTATTCATGCTAGAAACTTCCGTGTGCAGCCACAAGCTATTATGGGCTCTAGCATAGTTGAGTATGTTGCATGACCTCTTCCAGTGGTAGGCTAGCAAATGTAGGGGATGTAGGTTGGTACTGTCTACCCAGGGTTACAGTTAATACTTCTGAAAGACTGTGTCTCGGTCATCCGTTTCTCAAACACCCTATAGTGTGAGAAATCCAACGGAGGAGATCGAGTCTTGTGGGGAAAAGTGCGCAAACCTCTGCAGAGTGTACAAACTAATCATGGTTAGCCGTGTCCCCGGTTATGGACATCTTGAGTATCTGGTTCTTGGATTATCATATGGATCTCATCACTCTAATTTAATTTGTTGGGTTGATAATTATTTTCTAATTGGGATTGAGTTGGAGGAACCTTCTCAATGTTGTTCAACTACCATGATAGTTAAATAAAATGTATTCCTTTGAAGTAGGGAAAAATTGGCTTTTCACAAAAACATATTAACCGTAGAGCCTCCACCAGCCATATATGCATGTAGTGATAGCATTTATTCTATTCATTGCTCTACTGTGTTACTATGCCAACATATTCCATGTGCTGACCCGTTTTTGGGCTGCAACGTATCATGTTGCAGGCTTTTCAGACGAAGAGTAAGGTGCTAGGTCGTTGTCGTGCACTAAGCTATGCTGTTGGAGTTGATGGACTCACTTTATCTTCCAAGCCTTCCGCTGTTATTTATTTAGATGGCCTTAAGCCATATTTTTTGTAATAAGTTCTCTTTTGAGACATTCGATGTAATGAGTGTGTGATTGCTACCCTGTTATTTATCCTTCGAGTACTGTGTGTGTCAGCATTACCGATCCAGGGATGACACTTATGCACAGAGACTTGACCGTCTGAGGTCGGGTCGCTACAAGATGGTATCAGAGCACACACTGAATGTAGGACACGACCACTTAGATAAACCATAGGTCACTCTTCTCTACCCATATCTGACTCCTCTCCATTTTCTACTCTATAGGATGGCGGACTCAAGGAACAAGTTTGCACAACCGGATGAAGATACACCTTTTGGGAGACACTTGAAGGAAGTCACTAGGTACCTGAACATTGGAATACCAAGCTTCACCGGGACCTACACCGCCACTTTACCAGAAGAGGAGCACTAGATGATTCGAGTTCAAGTTCTAGGAAGGACATTCATTCCATTCACTGAGCCCATAGAGTTTTCCTTTGATGCACCCACTTGGAGTCTAGGCAAGAGCATGGCAGCCCACATTGCTATGGGACGTATTGGAGAAGTCTACAAACAGGAGCTGAAGGACACTATCTACCAGATATGTGGGCGCCGAGACAAGCAATGGGAGATGATCAGCACCAGGAAGGACAGATCCATTGCAGCTTTCATCCAGGAGTTAAACCAGCACATTCGACGCCAGGAGAACCAGATGTGCGCTAGCATGATAGATCTGAAGAAGGTGATGACCAGGAACATGGAGCTAGAAGAGGAACTCAAGTCTACACGTGACGGATACGAGGAGGAAATTGCAATACTAGTGGAGAAGAATGACGAACAGACAAGGAAGCTAGGAGTATTCATGGGAGACCCCGCGCCAAGAGGAGATGACGACCAATCCAAGGACATTCATTCTGAACACTACATCATCATCGACGACACCAACTCCGACCCCGACAGTAGTGATGATGATTATGAAGATGAAGCTGGAGCGGATATCATGGAGTCTTCCAGCAGATTGAGAGCCGCAAAAGGAAGTATGGACAAGGGAAGTATAATTCAGGAGCTCAGCAGAAGCCTTGCTTTACCCCGAACCCGGGAGGATATACCCATAACCATGGAGGCCACACTCACAATGGAGGGAGTTCTCATAACCGCAATGGCCCCAAGAATGGGAATAGGAATGGAGCAAACAACAATCAGAACCGCTCCAATCTAGCCACACCCGCCAAGAAGGACCTAAGTCACATTACTTGTTTCAAGTGCGGAAAGACTGGACACTATGCCACTGAATGCCCTGAAGCGAAGAATGGAAATGGCAATGGAAGCTTTGGGAAGAAGCCCAACCCTTTCAACAGGGGACAAGTGAACCACGTGAACGTGGAGGATGTTGAAGAGCAGCCAGATGCAGTTATCAGTAAGTTTTTGGTTAAGTCATTTACCGCTCTCGTTCTTTTTGATACTGGTGCATCGCATTCATACATTTCAAGGGGATTTGTGGACAAGTTTAAGTTACCCTTAGGACACCCTTGCTAGTGAGCTCACCCGGTGCAGAGTATATGGCCAGCCGATGGTGCGACCAGTTACCTTAACCATTGGCAGCCATGTTTTCCCCTCAGACCTAATAATTTTGGAATCACAAGGATTGGATGTGATACTGGGAATGGATTGGCTATCGAAGTATGGAGGAAATGTTGATTGCGCTAGCAAGTCAATCCTGCTCACTACCCCGGAGGGAAAAAAGGATTAAGTATGTATCTAGGCATGCACCAAGGAGGACCCAAGTAAATTCCCTCTCCGGAGTTGTTCAGGAGGAAGTGCTTGTAGTGAAGGATTACCCAGATGTATTTCCAGAGGAATTACCAGGCATGCCGCCAGATCATGATATTGAGTTTTTGATAGAGCTGTTGCCAGGCACCGGACCAATATCGAAGAGACCATACCGGATGCGTGCGAATGATCTGGAGGAGATCAAAAAGCAGATTAAGGAGTTATTGGAGAAAGGTTACATCCGACGAAGTTCATCACCGTGGGGAGCCCGAGTGCTCTTGGTTGAGAAGAAGGATGGATCCTTGAGAATGGTTGTTGATTATCGTGCGTTGAATGAAGTGACGATCCAGAACAAGTACCCGCTGTCGATGATCAATGATTTGTTTGACCAGTTGCAAGGAGCTAAAGTGTTTTCAAAGATCGATATGCGATCAGGATACCACCAGCTCAAGATTCGAGAAAAGGATATACCTAAGACAGCTTTCACCACACGGTACGGTCTTTACGAGTATACGGTTATGTCATTTGGATTGACTAATGCCCCTGCCTATTTCATGAGCATGATGAATAAGGTGTTTATGGAGTTCTTGGATAAGTTTGTTGTGGTGTTCATTGATGATATCTTGGTATTCTCGAAGAATGAAGAGGAACACAAGGAGCATTTGCGTTTAGTTCTCGAGAAGCTCAGGGAACATCAGTTGTATGCCAAGTTCAGCAAATGTGAATTTTGGTTGAAGGAAGTTGGATTCCTTGGGATGTTATATCAGGAGAAGGAATAGCAGTAGACCTCACCAAGGTTAAGTCAGTCACTGATTGGCTATCACCCACCACCGTTGGAGAAATCCGCAGTTTTATTGGACTCGCAGGACATTATCGGAGATTTATTGAGAATTTCTCTAAAATTGCGAAGCCCATGACGGAGTTGTTGAAGAAGCACACTAAGTTGAAATGGACAGTAGAATGTGAGGCCAGTTTTTAGGAGTTGAAGAAACGTCTGACTACAGCCCGGTGCTGATTCTGTCGGATATACACAAGGATTTCCAAGTGTATTGCGACGCATCTCACTTAGGACTTGGAGGAGTACTCATGCAAGACGGAAGAGTTGTTTCATATGCCTCACGTCAACTTCGACCGCATGAGTTGAGTTATGCCACCCATGATTTGGAGTTAGCAGCCGTAGTGCATGCACTCAAAACCTGGGGGCATTTTCTTATTGGAAACCGTTGTGATGTGTACACGGATCATAAGAGTTTAAAGTACATTTTCACTCAGAAGGAGTTGAATCTCAGGCAAAGGAGATGGTTGGAGCTCATAAAGGATTATGATATGAAACTGCATTATCATCCCGGAAAGGCCAATGTCGTAGCAGATGATTTGAGCCGAAAGGGTTATGTCAATACTCTCTTAACAGGAGGGTTGCCAAAGGAGTTAGCCGATTATCTCAGGGAACTTCGTTTGGAGATTGTTCCTAGAGGTTTTGTTGCAGCGATGGAAGTTCAGTCTAAATTGTTGGGAAAGATTTGCGAAGCTCAGAAGGATGACAAGGAGATTGCCGAGATAAAAGAGAGGATGAGCAAAGGAAAAGCCAAAGGTTTTCGTGAGGATGAGCACGACACCTTGTGTTTTGAGGACTGTGTATATGTGCCCAATAATGCAGAGATCAGGAAGTTAATACTTCAGGAGGCTCATGACTCACCATACTCGATTCACCCCGGAAACACCAAGATGTATTTGAATTTGAAGGAGCATTTCTGGTGGACTGGTATGAAGAAGGATATTGCTGAGTATGTAGTCGTATGTGATGTATGTCAGAGAGTGAAGGCAGAGCATCAGAAGCCAGCACGATTACTGCAACCTATGCCGATACCTGAATGGAAGTGGGACAAGCTTGGCATGGATTTTATCACCGGATTGCCCAGGACCCGATCAGGATATGATTCTATCTGGGTAGTAGTTGATCGCTTGACCAAAGTGGCTCACTTTATCCTAGTGAAAACCACCTATAAAAGTGTGAAGTTGGCCAAGATATACATGACCAGGATCGTATGTTTGCATGGAGTTCCGAGGACCATCGTATCAGATAGAGGAACACAGTTCACTTCAAAGTTTTGGCATCAGTTGCACCAGACTTTGGGGACCAGGCTAGAGTTTAGTACAGCCTTTCATCCGCAGACAGATGGACAGACCGAGAGAGTCAATCAGATTCTGGAGGACATGTTGAGAGCTTGTGCGCTAGACTATGGATCTAGTTGGGATGATAATTTACCATACACAGAGTTCTCATACAACAATAGTTACCAGGCCAGTTTGAAGATGGCACCGTTCGAAGCCCTGTATGGAAGAAGATGCCGAACATCGTTGATGTGGGATGAAGTTGGAGACCATCAGTTGTTTGGACCAGATTTGATCAAAGAGTCAGAAGAGAAGGTTAAGCTGATTCGAGATAGACTGAAGGTAGCACAGTCCAGGCAGAAGAGTTATGCAAACTCAAAACGCAAGGAAGTAATCTATGAAATCGGAGATAGAGCATATCTTCGTGTGTCACCTCTGCGAGGAGTTAAACGTTTTGGAGTTAAAGGAAAGCTAGCCCCGAGATTTGTAGGACCATACCGAGTTTTGGAACGTATGGGAGAAGTAGCCTACAAGTTGGAATTACCCGAAGGATTGTCAGGAGTTCATGATGTGTTTCACGTTTCTCAGTTGAACAAGTGTCATGCTGAGATGGCCGATATCCCTCTGAGAGACATAGTGCCCCTGGAAGCAATTCAGTTGGACAGTGATCTGACCTATGAGGAGAAACGAGTCAAGATTCTCGAGTTTGCCAGCCGAGTTACTCGCAGCAAGGTTATCAAGTTTTGCAAAGTTCAGTGGAGCCACCATACCGAGGATGAAGCCACCTGGGAACGAGAAGAAGACCTGCGCAAGGACCACCCACACCTATTTTCTAGCCAACCCGAATCTCGAGGGCGAGATTCATCTTAAGGGGGTAGGTTTGTAACATCCCAAATTTTCAATTTGGAATGTTATACCTAGGTCATTCATGCATATCATATTTTATTGCATTCGTTTCGTGATCCTCAAAATTCTAACCAACTCAAGGACCCATGGAGAGAGTTGGGGATTTCATCGTTTTCATATTTGATTTTTTCTCAAATGTCGAAACAAGGATCATTTGGTTTTAATTATTTTTCTCTCCGAAAATATTTCATATTAAAATATATGAGAGGAGATAATATGACTTCTCCAAAATAAATGAAATATTAGAGAAAAAAATATTAAAATCAAATAAATAATTTTATTTGGATTTATTGCAAATTTTATTTGAATTAGAAAAATATGCATATTTCTAAAATCGCATTTTAGGCTAAGAAAATGTTCATCATGTTCTAAATATTTTATTTAGACGGTGAAAATTTGTTTTGGCGTTTTTAGATTTTTATTTTATTTATTAGGATTTTTCTGGCGAATCTGTTTAAAAAAAAGAGAGTTCGCGGCCAAACTGGGCCGGCCCTGCTAGCGCCAGGCCACGGCCCCGCCGCCGCACCGCCTCGCCCCGACCGAGTCCTGCCGGCGCATGTCACCGTCGCCGCCACGAGTCCGAGGAGGACTCCTCCTCCTCGACCCCTTCCCCAAGCCGCCGAACCCCTCCCCCTCCTATTTAATCCCGCC
>NC_057814.1:389722220-389725183 GCF_018294505.1 Triticum aestivum | reverse complement strand
GGTAATAAAAACCGATCGGTTTTTTATAAACCCTAGATGCGTTTTTTTATCGGTTCGGTTTTTCTCGGTTTAGTTATTTAGCAGACGTTCGTCCCTCGTTCGTTTTAACGAACACTTTTCGCCATTTAGGTTCTGACAGCGAACGTCCGTTCGATAGTCTTTTCTTTTTATTTTATTTTCACCCAGGGACCTATCCGCGATTTCTTTTATCACAGATTAGCCCCTGATCTTCAAACGCCCGCCGTTTCTAAACCGTTTGTCCAACTCCAGTGAAACCAACGCCAAAATCTTCGTCTCAAAACCCTATTTCTGTTTAATCGACTTGAACATGGTTTTGACATTTTAAAATTTGGTTTCAAGCAGATTTGTTTTCGAAGTTCTTTTGACCGTAGTTTCAGTTCCGTAGCTCCGATTTGGTTGATTCTTTTTGCAGATCGAATCTCTTCATTTGAGTTTTCAGATTTGATCTTCTTATTTGAGTTTCACCCTTGCATCTATGCTTGAGTGCTTATGTATACTATTGTTTGTTTGCGATAGAATTCTCGGAGTGCGAAGCGTGGTACTACAAGTCACTAGGTTTTGCGGATCGTCAGCAAGGCAAGTAACACATTGATCATACTCTTTTCATACCCAGTTTTTATGCATTAGTTTCAATCCTCAAGCACTGCATGATTAGGATGTGATTAACATGTGGGTATTGGGAAGTAGTTGATGAGGTAGAACCTATTGCCCTTTTATTATCAAACCCTTGGGAGCTACTTCTATGTTATGCTTATATTGCTATGCTATGCTCGTAGACATGGTTTGGGTGAGTGAATCCATGACAGATGTGAGATTGTTAATTAATGGTTAGCTTAAGGTGGCTACTTTAATACACATATGGGTGGATTGTTGGTTTTGGGCACCTGGAGAATCCAGTGTTGTCCTAGGATATCCCGGAGTACCCGTGCGATCATCCTATGGTCCGCCACCCAGGCTCAAAGGGATCATAGGATTATTCTTGCTAGAAACTTCCATGTGCAGCCACGAGATATTATGGGCTCTAGCATAGTTGAGTATGTTGCATGACCTCTTCCACTGGTAGGCTAGCAGATGTAGGGGATGTAGGTTGGTACTGTCTACCCAGGGTTAGAGTTAATGCTTCCGAAAGACTGTGTCTCGGTCATTCGTTTCTCAAACACCCTGTAGTGCGAGAAATCCAACGGAGGAGATCGAGTATTATGGGGAAAAGTGCGCAAACCTCTGCAGAGTGTACAAACTAATCATGGTTAGCCGTGTCCCCGGTTATGGACATCTTGAGTATCTGGTTCTTGGATTATCATATGGATCTCATCACTCTAATTTAATTTGTTGGGTTGATAATTATTTTCTAATTGGGATTGAGTTAGAGGAACCTTCTCAATGTTGTTCAACTACCATGATAGTTAAATAAAATGTATTCGTTTGAAGTAGGGAAAAACTGGCTTTTCACAAAAACATATTAACCGTAGAGCCTCCACCAGCCATATATGCATGTAGTGATAGCATTTATTCTATTCATTGCTCTACTGTGTTACTATGCCAGCATATTCCATGTGCTGACCCGTTTTCGGGCTGCAACGTATCATGTTGCAGACTTTTCAGACGAAGAGTGAGGTGCGCTAGGTCGTTGTCGTGCACTAAGCTATGCCGTTGGAGTTGATGGACTCACTTTATCTTCCAAGCCTTCCGCTGTTAGTTATTTAGATGGCCTTAAGCCAAATATTTTGTAATAAGTTCTCTTTTGAGACATTTGATGTAATGAGTGTGTCTCGCTACTCTGTTATAAATCCTTCGAGTACTGTGTGTGTCAGCATTACCGATCCAGGGATGACACTTATGCACAGAGACTTAACCGTCTGAGGTCGGGTCGCTACAAAGGACGTGCGAGAGAGCGACGACCGAGCCAGAGGGAAATCAATTGGGGGAGGTGTGCGGGTTGCAACGGTGTTTGGAGTAGTTGTGGGCCGTATGTTACGAAAATATAATCTACCAGCGGAATCAATGCCTACACAAATTAATCCAAGGTTGGAGTCCACCTCGCAATGTAAATAGCTCCGGCTTTGCGAGGGATGGAGAGGTAGCTTCAATGTGTGGAAGATACGGCGTGAGAAAGCGAGGTCAATCGAGAGACATATAGATAGAGAGACAAAGTGAGTGTGGTCCGGTATTCATTGAAAAGATATATATGCTCTAGAGAGATATTGTCCGATTGAGCTTTTGGGAAGGGTGATGGCTGTAAGATAGAGCTTGAGAGATGATCCAGTCACAGACATGTAGATATATTTTGTGCGTGGGAGGAAGCAAGGTCAATCGATTACATATATAAAGGGAGAGAGATTGGGCGAGTGTGGGTCGTCGTGCGATCGAAAGAATGATATGGGTTGGAGAGACTGACCTAGATAGACAATGTGCGTGAGAGAGTATACAATATGAATATGTTGAATTGGGCTCAAACATGGAGATATATCGTTTGTGTCCGAGAAAGAGCGAGGTCAATTGTGACATACAAAGAGAGACAGAGAGAGGGAGGGAGGGAGACAGAGAGATTGAGCGAGCGTGGCTCGCCATGAGGTCGAAAGAGTGGGGGCAGCTTGGATGGACTGACCTAGATAGTCAATCTGCGTGAGAGAGTATAAAGTGTGTCGATCGAGGCCCGAACATGGTGATATATCATTTGTGTGTGAAACAAAACGAGGCTAATTGAGACTCAGATAAAGAGAGCGAGATTGAGTGAGTGTGGCCCGCCGTGCGGAAGAAAGAGTGAGACGGTCTCGAGGGAGTGACCTAGATAGACAACGTGTGTGCGTGCGCACGAGAGGTTGGGGGCTAGATAGGCAATGCATGTATCTAGCGAGAGAGGGTGGTAGGGAGAGAGAGAGAGAGAGAGAGAGCTCGGCATGGGGTGCAATGGCAGGTGTGTGAGGTAAATACATTTGGTAACA
>NC_057814.1:389721098-389721962 GCF_018294505.1 Triticum aestivum | reverse complement strand
GGAAAAAGGCGGTTGTATAGTTGAGAGAGTTAGAGATCGAAACATGGAGAGAAAGAATGAACGTGTGTCGGAAACCGATAGCTTCCTAAGGTGGTTAGGAGAGGAAGATTGACCGATACAGGAAGTATGTAGCGTGTGTGCCGAGGGGGGGGGGGGCTAAAAACAACATTTGATGGAGATAGTACTAGACTTAATATCGATGTTTCAATTCGGTGTACATTGTAAGATTTGAACTGAGGACCATGCATATGGGTAATTATTTCAAATTCGTGCCATACTAGGTTTGGAAAAGTTGACATTGACTCGATTGTTGTGCTATTTTTGTAGGTCATATGTTTGAATCCATCCAAAAGTTTTCTCACTACCATGGTGTTCATCATATAGATATGAATTTGTATTAAAAAAGTAGCGTGGATACAGTGAAATGCGGAATCCACGTTAGAATTGGAGATCGCTATCTGACACACACTCTAATTCAAATAACTAATTATGTGACACACACTATAATCCACGTTAGCGTGGATACCGTGGATACTGTTTCATTTTTTTAAATAGCTCCTCATTAATTAATTTATAGTATCTCGTTTCGAATGACTAATTATTCGCAAGGAAAACACGGGCATGGTAATACATACAGATTTGTTTGCAAATGAAAGAAGATTCGTTTGCATTCTTAAATCTCCTCTCAAATGTAGGCGCACCAAGCAGACCAGGGTCGTGTCGTGGTGGTCGCGTGTGTCGTACGGTGGCTTAGCACCCACCCACCCGGACGATGCTTCGGTGCCTTAAGGCACCTACCTTTGTGTCTATGACATGTGGGCCCAATAGGTGGGTGGCCCACATGTCAGTGACCCAAAGGCAGGT
>NC_057814.1:389715385-389720850 GCF_018294505.1 Triticum aestivum | reverse complement strand
TAAGTTTGCGCTTCCACATTTCGGATTGAAATATCTGGCGGCCCCAATTCCAGCCCTGCAAAATCTCCCTTCTCCACCGTCCCCTTCCACGCCCAGATTGCTCAAATCCCCAATTCGCTGCCAACCCAAGCAAAGTTCGAATCGCCCCTCGTCTCGTCTCTTTCCTCACCTCTGTGCCGGACGACGACGACAAAGACGACGGTCGCGCTTCACCACCGCACCGGAGCTAACTCATCTACGCCCTCGTCCACCACACCAGGTGGTCCACCGACAACGTCGGCCGCCACATCCGACGTGCCACACAGACACCGACTTCCACCGCATCAAGTGCGCTTCACCGACGTCGTCTCCCACCACACCGGGGCTACTTCACCGAGCACATCATTGCACCTCCGCCCCCTGAGGCCGTTGGGGCTTCACCAACGGTCTCGTCCACCGCATCGTAGCGCTCCGCTGCCACACAAGATCTGCATCCGTGCACGGCCAGCCAACACCAGCGCATCACCCTCAACGGCTCTGAAGTGACCCGCACTCTAGCTAGGCGAGCATGCCCAAACGCCGGCCCGAACTAGGTATCCACACATCACTCCCTTGTGCACTGTTCCGACGATGTTTGGATATCCTTTCACTGCTCTCTTAGCTTACACGCCTATGCAACTCTGACTTTAACTCTTATTTCTTCTGGAGATATCATTTGAAACAAGCAAAACCATTTTTTAGCGAAGCATGACGGCGCTACGGGATCTGGTACACATCCTGCACACCTGTATAACCTTGTAAGTATCTGTCCTCCTCGGTACAACAGCAAGGTCGATTCCTCTTATTTGATCAACCATTCGCCGTGTCAAAAATGCAGAGGGGGATGCAAGGAGCACAAGGCCTGCACATCCATGCAAGTGGTAACATGGACTTGTACATGGAACATCCCAAGCGCAAGCAGAGCTGCAGTGAGCCTGTACAACGGGCTAGCGTAAGTCCCTGCATTTCATTAAATTCGTACTGGCATGCGTGTATGATTTGTGTGCAGTGGCGGATCCATGAATTCAAGTTACCAGGGGCGAACATTTAACTTAAAAAATACGAAGGCACTTGCACTCCGGAAATCAACATAACTTGAGAACTGAGAAGCTACATGCACTTTGAAAACCAGCTAATGATCCAACGTAGTTCAGATTATAAAACACTAAATGATGCAAGCACCAAAAACACAAGATGCAACATGGTGTACAAGGACTACTAACATGGTCTGTACCTGCTTGAATTATTCGTTCTCTGGCTGAAAATATCGAAGTGTAATTGCACCTATAACCAGTGCGCAAACTGCATATCAATATATCTATCCTGCACAAGTATGCCAATAGTTTCAAACAACAGATTAGAAAAGTATTTATGCTATGTTGTCATGATACGGGGACTTTCTGGTAGATGGCCTTGACGTTTTCTCAAGCCATGAAAATGTACTATAATTTGCTTGTCATCAATGCCTGCAAATCTCTATGTCTCTCTCAACATAGTAGATCATCATTAGACACTAAATCATTCAATGGGAGCTTGCAAAATGCTTGCATTAGATTCCTCATTAGACACTATATGTTCATCACCAGGAGCATGTAAAATGTTTGCATCAAATCCTTCATTAGTAGTCTGTTCATTAAACACTTCAGGCTCAAGAACAACATGAGCTTGTATGTTTGCACTGGAAACTTGATTAGATACATCAGATTCAGTTAGTTCAGTATTGATTGGGGGAGTTATAAAATAAGTGGAAATTGGTTTCATTCTCTCATAGATTCCCTACATACAAGCAGTTTTACAACACCGTCAGCTTTAACTATTGGCCAAAAATTGAACAGGTGAATTAGATATAATCAGGGATGTGATGTACCTGCTCTTTGCGCATGCTACTCTTGCAAGCTGCGACTGTCCATTTGCGCAAGCTCGATGCCATGCCCGTGCTGCCGCCGCTGCCTCCCACGCAGGCTACACCCAGGGTTGGATCTTCATCTTCTTCTCCTTCCGTTCGATTGAAGCCCGGCGACCGCCCTCCAACGAGGGCGCGAGGAAGTGCTGTGTTGGTTTGTCCAGCGGCGGCTAGGTTAGGAGCGAACCAGACTGGAGGCTGGAGCGAATGAATTGGGATTTTTCCTGCTGTCAATCGATATGGGAGGTGCTCGTTTGGGCCGCGAGCCTGCTATAGGGCCTGCCTTGCACTTACGTTATTGGCCCGTCCAAATTGAAACATTTTTCTTCATTTTTTACATTGCCTGCTTGTGCGTTGGGCCGAACAAAACTAGCCTCGGCCAACCTGGATGACTCAAACTAGGTGCACACTTTCCAGCCACCCGAGGCGGCTGCCCATACCAGCCCCTATGGTGGCGTCGCCCCTTTTTGTGTGTATGATTGGGGCAGTGAAAAATATTCTAGTGACGCTTCTGATTTACCCACAAAATGGTTGAAATGCTTGTTTCTATGAACTGAGTTCGCCAATAATGTGAAGGATGCCAGTCTTTTCATCCTATTGTAGATTACTTAGATCTCGATATGCCAAATGTAATCGCATGAAATATACAGTAAAAGCCAGTGTGATGTGTGTGGCTACAACTAGTCTGACTACACGTCCTCATATAACATATCAAGGATGCACCATCTTACCAGATTAACCATTCGACTTACCAATGCAGTGTGGGAAGAAAGAAGTATTGGGACTGCGTATCCAAGCAATTGATGCCATGGACTCCTTCGTAGAACCTTGTAAGAGAAAAAGAAGTTGCAGTGTGCCTGTACAAAGAGGTAGCGTAAGTTCAGTTATCTGCTTCTCGGAATTTTAGTTAGCCACTTATTGCAAAATTGTTCAATTACGTTGGTTGGCTTAATTTAGTTTGCTACTGATTACATAATGCCATAGCCTGTTAATCCTATTATAGACTGCGCCTATCTATGTGTTCGATACTTACTGTTAAGAATTACCTGTTTGCCTGAACTTAAATAGCTACTTAAGCACGTAGATAGCTGGTCATATGTACTTCTAGGGTGCAGCAGAATTCACGTGTAATTTATGTTCTGATACCTTGTTTGTTTAAATGGTTTGATGTTATCACTTGTAGCACTAGTAATGTTTGCATGTTCATAGATAGACAAATGTCAGGTTTATATGAGGGACACCGTCTTTTTAACTTCTATATGTGTTGGAATCATTTTGCTTACATCAAAGAAATTTACAGATGTCTGTGTTGCTGGTAAACGGTACGGACTTGTTACTTTAATACGTTGCCAAGAACTTCTTAGTTTTACTAGTTCATGTGTAATTAAATACGTTGCCAAAACCGGTTAGTTTTACTAGTTTGATGTTAGTTTCTTATGGCTCTTGCAAAAATTTATTTATTGATTGCTAACATTCAAGTTTGCAGGATCCAACTGAAACTCCGTTGGCACAATAGGTATGTTTTAAGAAACTTCCTTGTTTACCTGGTTTGCTGCTGTAACTTGTTGCTATAATCATCTTTCCAACTTCAAATTTTCAGGATCGAATTGGAAGTCCAATTGCACAGCAGGTACATTTTCAAAAATATATTTGTGTAACAGGTTTGCTGCTGTAACTTGTTGCTCTAATAAAGTTACTGACTACTCAACTTTTCAGGATCCAAGAGAAACTCCAATGCCACAATAAGTTCCTTTTGCAAAACTTGTTTGTTTAACTGCTTTGCTGCTGCAACCGGTTGCTCTAATCACATTACTGGCTACTCAACTTTTCAGGATCCAAGAGAAACTCCAATGCCACAATAGAGTACCTTTTGCAAAACTTGTTTGTTTAGCTGCTTTGTTGTTGCAACAACCGGTTACAATGATGTGAATAACTACTTTTCAGCATCCAATTGAAACTCTTTAATTCCTTGTTTGTCTAACTGGTTTGCTGTTATAACTCCCAGTTGAGATGTTTTGCTAACTTCAACTTTTCGGAATCCAATCGGAACTTTAATGGCAAAATAGGTTAGCCCAAGATCAAAGAGCGATGTCCCCATGGATGTTGTATCATCCCACAGCAGTGGCACCGGCCCAATCGTGCATCATGAATTGCCAACTGCTGATGCTCTAGAGGCTACACTAGTGGTAGAAAGAGATTCTGCTTCTGCACTTAGAAATAAAGTTGACATGTTGAGGAAGCAAACAACACAATCACAAGTAGTACTCAAGACAACCATTAAATATTTGGTGGATTTCAAAACGAAGCAAGCTGAGACTGACCACATTGTTAAGGTCCTGAAGGAAAAAAGGAAATTAAATTCCCAATTGGTAAATCATAGATGAAATGTTCTTTCCATCGTTGAATAACCTTTGTGTTGTTTGTTCATGTAATCAATCAAACCATTTGTTTTAGAGATCATGTAATAATTGTTTTTTGTTTTTTTGGTTTGTAATTTTATTTGAGAACAAGCCTGTATTAATTGATAAGACTCGGAGACATTTCATTTTGATTGTTGTGCCAGACCTACAAATATGCCAATCGGGCTGAATGTGCATTCAGCAATAATAGTAGTACAGATGGACCATAAGTGGCACGCATCGGAAAGGGCAAAGATGTTTTAGTAGCTTCGCTAAAAAAAGAATGATCTTCTAGCAAAAAAAGTACAGCGGCCTGGCTTATGTATGTTAGTTGATATTATTGATCCATATACTCTATAAGTGTTTATATGTCTGTTAGTTATGTACATTCTTGCTTGATTGACTCGGTATTTGAATCTTGATACATCGCTTGTGTACACACTACAAAAAAAAGACACATCCGTGACATTTTGGGCCGAACGAATTTTTTTTCTGTCATACATATGACACTTCTATGACGATAATTGTGACAAATCCCGCTATCATCATAGATGTGGTGGGCTCCTACTTCTATGACAAAAAATCATGACAGAAAATGGGCTTTTCGTCCTGGGCGGGCCGGAGACGCAGCTGGATGACATTCTTTGGGCCGTCCATGACGGAAAAAACCGTGGTAGAAGCGAGGGCGAGGAAAATTTCGGGGAGTTCCCGGTTACGGTGGGAGGTCGGGGACCGAGCGATGCGCGTTTCTCTCGTACACGTACGCGCGTGTGTGCGAGGCGTTGGCTCTAACTGAACCCGAGCGATTGCACTGCAGGCTACGCGTTACTGGACCCGAGCGATCGATCGATGGCTGTTAACTAAACCCGATCGAGCGATTCCTTCGCTACTGCTGCTAACTGAAGCCGATCGATGCTGCCTCTGGGAAGAACAGTGAGCGTTGCGGGGGGGGGGATGAACAGTGAGCGGTGGCGTTGCCTCTGGATGAACAGGACCCCGTGGTGTGGTGGAGGGCTGGATGAACAGTAGACGGTGGAGGGGTGCCCGTGGAGGGGTGGTTGAACAGGACCCCGTGGTGTGGAGGGCTGGATGAACAGTAGACGGTGGAGGGGTGCCCGTGGAGGGGTGGTTGAACAGTAGCTGGT
>NC_057814.1:389693190-389714686 GCF_018294505.1 Triticum aestivum | reverse complement strand
GGTACGCCACACCCCTCCCGATCAACAGGACCCCCGTTTCGACCGTAGGAGGTCCGTTTCGTCCGTTTTGCGGTACGCCATACCCCTCCCGATCAACAGGACCCCCGTTTCGACCGTAGGAGGTCCGTTTCCTCCGTTTTGTGGTACGCCACACCCCTCCCGATCAACAGGACCCCGTTCCGAACGTAGGAGGTCCGTTTCCTCCGTTGTGCGGTACGCCAGGCCTCGTTTCCATCGTCTGTTCCGTCCAAGCCCTCCCGATGAACACGACCACGCATTCCGTTCCGACCCAGCCGGTTGGCTCCGACGCGTTCCGTTGCCTCCCGATGAACACAACGCATTCCGTTGCCTCCCCATGAACACGACGCATTCTGTTGCCTCCCCATGAACACGACGACGACGATGTTTCTCCGTTCCGACCCAGCCATGTCAACGAGCCCTCACCGTACGTATGCGCGAGTAAGCGTTCGAGACCCCGCCCGTATGTACACATACGTGGCCGTATTTTCTTTCTTGCACCCTGGCCGCTGTACGTACGTGTACATGCTACGTGCGCGCCTCTACTACGACACGTGCGCGCCTCTACATCCACCAGTATATATGTACGTACACATTCGCGACCAGAATGAAAATTCTACATACGCTTCGACCAGGTGGGTCCGGACTGTCAGGCACTTCCTTGCGTGCGAAGATGTAGCTGGTGGGTCCCAGCAGTCAGGGGGGCGAATCGTTTGCTTTTTTGCCCAGACGCACTTCCTTGCATGCGAAGGTGTAGCTGGTGGGTCCCAGCAGTTAGGGGGGAAACGTTTTTTTGCGAAATACGGTGGCCCGTCCGGTGGGTCCCCGCTGTCAGGTGGAGGAATAATTATTTTGCGCGTAATAAGGAGGCACTTCCTTGCTGCGGCCGTGGACCCAGCTGTCAGCGCCTCCACGCACAGTACTCTTCCGATGGAAGTCGGTCATTGACCACATTGACCACGCCGCGCCGAGAGCACCACGGCGGTGGATGACGGCGAGGCCTAGGAAGGGGATGACACGGAGGCAGGGAAGACTCGGTAGTTGTTTCCCACGCGGAGGGGAGTACGACTGTACGAGGGTTTACTGGTTCGTCTGCCGTCGCCGGAGAAATAGCAGGTGTGGGTGAGTAGAGGGATGGCTAGGCCAGCGATGGGAGTACGGTGGGGCGGTGAGACCTGCGCGGCAGCACAGCCGGCCGCGGGGAGGAGGGAGCAGGCAGTCCCGCCGGCGCTTGTTTGAGCGGCTGGAGCAGGAAGAGCAGAGATTGAAGAAGCACGACGGCCGTTGGATGGACATCCAACAGTCGGTGATTGTGCGTCAACCTTTTTTTTAGGAAAGCCTCAAATCTGTGGAAAACAGCATACAACCCATCTGCCATTATTTCTAATAATTTACAGCCCATTTGCTAATTCTTAAGGGTTTTTTTGGAGCCCATATTCTTTTTGTTAGCATTACAGCCCATATTGTGGCCACGGTTAAAAAATTATATGAAATTTTGCATATTTCGGTGCGGTCCGAACTGTTTTTAATCCCGAAATTTCGACTCACATTCAAACTGATTTTAAAAATAAATGTATATCAATATAATATCCAACAAATTCTCCATGCATAAAAATTAATGTAATTTAAAATCTTGAAATGAAAAAAAGATATTTGAAACTAATTGCCGGTTTGATGTGTTTTAAAAATGTACAGCCCATTTCTTGTTACTGATGGGCCATTTTCTCGGCCAACCGAATGAAAGCTCTCCTTGTCTTGAAAGATTTGCAGCCCAACAGGCCTGATAAAGCAACTTACTTGGCAAATCACAAAAAAACTGGGCTGTGGTCGTGGACCCAGCTGTCAGCCTCTCCACGTACAGTACTCTTCTGATGGAAGTCATTCCTTGACCACGTTGACCACGCCGCGCGGAGAGCACCACGGTGGTGGACGACGGCGAGGACTAGGAAGGGGACTACGCGGAGTCGGGGAAGACACGGCAGTGGAAGCCCGCGCGGAGAGGAGTACGAGGGTTCACTGGTTCGGCTGCGGTGTGAGGCTGCCGTCGCCGCAGGGCCTGGCCAGCGGTGGGAATAGTAGGGGGCGGTGAGGCCTCCGCGGCAGCACAGCTGGCCACGGGAGGCAGGAGCATGCGGCACGACCGGCGCTGCTTTGGGCGGCTGGAGCAGGAACACCAGAGGTTGAAGAAGCACTACGGCCGTTGGATGGACATCGTACGGTCACTGGAGCTAGATCCGTTCATATTGACTAAGTTGACAAAGCCCTTCGTCCCCGTCAACTTAGTAGGCCCACAAGTCAGCCTCCCACCAAGGTGGGTCCCAGCTAGCCGGGGGAGTATTCATTTTTTTGTGCGTAATAAGGAGGCACTTCTGGTGGGTCCGAGCTGACAGCGGGGGGAACGTTTTTTTCGCGAAATACGGTGGCCCGTCCGGTGGGTCCCAGCAGTCAGGGGGAAACGATTTTTTTTGCAAAATACTGGTGGCCCGTCCGGTGGGTCCCCGCTGTCAGGTGGAGGAATAATTATTTTCCGCGTAATAAGGAGGCACTTCCTTGCGGCTGCCGTGGACCCAGCTGTCAGCCTCTCCATGTACAGTACTCTTCCGATGGAAGTCGGTCGTTGACCACATTGACCACGCCGCGCCGAGAGCACCATGGCGGTGGACGACAGCAAGGCCTAGGAAGGGGACGACGCGGAGCCGGGCAAGACGCGGCAGTGGATGCCCACGCGGAGAGGAGTACGAGCGTTCACTGGTTCGGCTGCGGTGTGAGGCTGCCGTCGCCGCAGAATAACAGGGGGTGTGGGTGAGTGGAGAGATGGCCTGGCCAGTGGTGGGAGTAGTATGGGGGCGGTGAGGCCTCCACGGTAGCACAGCTGACCACGGGAGGCAGGAGCAGGCGGCACGACCGGCGCTGCTTTGGGCGGCTGGATCAAGAAGACCAGAGGTTGAAGAAGCACTATGGCCGTTGGATGGACATCATACGGTCACTGGAGTTTTGACTAAGTTGACAAAGCCCTCCGTCCGCCCACAAGTCAGCCCAACAATATGGTGGGTCCCAGCTAGCAGGGGGGTATTCATTTTTTTGGGCGTAATAAGGAGGCACTTCCTTGTGTGCGAAGATATAGCTGGTGGGTCCGACCTGTCAGCGGGGGGAACGTTTTTTTCGTGAAATACAGAGGCCCTTCCTGTGGGTCCTAGCTGTCAGGTGGAGGGAATCATTATTTTGCGCGTAATAAGGAGGCATTTCCTTGCGTGCGGCCGTGGACCCAGATGCCAGCCTCTCCACGTACAGTCCACTTCCGATGGATGTCGTTCATTGACCACGTTGACCAGGCCGCGCCGAGAGCACCAGGGCGGTGGACGACGGCGAGGCCTAGGAAGGGAACGACACGAAGCCAGGGAATACTCGGTAGTTGTTTTCCACACGGAGGAGTACGAGGGTTTATTGGTTCGTCTGCCGTCGCCGGAGAATAACAGCGTGTGTGGGTGAGTAGAGGGATGGCTAGGCCAGCGATGGGAGTACGGTGGGGCCATGAGGCCTGCGCGGCAGCATAGCCGGCCACGGGAGGAGGGAGCAGGCAGTCCCGCTGGAGCTTGTTTGAGCGGCTGGAGCATGAAGAGCAGAGATTGAAGAAGCACGAAAGCCGTTGGATGGACATCCAACAGTCACTGCTCTCGTGTGTTGACTAAGTTGACAGGGCATTGCGTGTGCGTCAACCTTTTTTTTATGAAAGCATACGCGTCAACCTGTAGTAGGCACACAAGTTAGCCTCAAATCTGTGGAAAATAGCATACAGCCCATCTGCCATTATTTCTAATAATGTACAGCCCATTTGCTAATTCTTAAGAATTTTTTTGGAGCTCATCTTCTTTTTGTTAGCATTACAACCCATATTGTGGCCACGGTTAAAAAGTATACGAAATTTTGCATATTTCGGTGCGGTCAACTGTTTAATCCAGAAATATCGATTCACATTCAAACTATTTTGAAAAATAATTTATATAAATATAAAATCCAAATAATTGTCCACGCATAAAAATCAATGGAATTTAAGATCTTGTAATGAAAAAATTGAAACTAATTCCCGGTTTGATGTGTTTTAAAAATGTACAACCCATTTCTGGGCAAACCGAATGAAACTCTCCTCGTCTTGAAAGATTTGCAGCCCAGCAGGGCCGATAAAGCAAGTAGGCCTTGTTTGGGTATTTGTTTAAAAAAATAGAACTGGGCTAGCCATTTTCAGCAAGAAAAAAACACAACTGGGCTCATGATGTGGTAAACATAAATAAAACCCTGGCTA
Source organism: Triticum aestivum (assembly GCF_018294505.1). Taxonomy (NCBI): domain Eukaryota; kingdom Viridiplantae; phylum Streptophyta; class Magnoliopsida; order Poales; family Poaceae; genus Triticum; species Triticum aestivum. Next base: position 389,710,368 of record NC_057814.1, on the reverse strand, counting down.
GACGGGCCACAGCCCCCGCACAGCCCCATTGTTACCCTGATTCGTCGCTAAAACTAGTAGAAATAACAACTGCTTGTTCCTCAAAAAAAAACTGCGTGACTTGCTGGGTCCCTGGTGTCAGCCGCTCGTAGTGTAATTCTCTCGTTTATTGACTACGTTGACAATGGCGTGAGCCCCAGATGTCCAACCATTAGGAGGAACCATATTTCTGGGCTTGTACTATAGAGGCACTTGCTTGCGTACTGCCATGACGCTGGTGGGTCCCTACTGTCATCCTCTCCACATACAGTCATCTCCTTGTTCCTCTCGGTTGTTGACGACATTGACAACGCAAGAGGGCGGCGCATCGCGCACGGCGAGCGAACCAAGGCCGCAAGGCGGAGGACGATGGCGAGGCCTCGGACGGAACGAACAGGAGCCATTGAAGATGCGCCGGTCTAGTCGCAGGCGGAGGGGAGTACGAGGGTTGACTGGTTCGGGCGCGGGCGCGGGTGCGTGTTGGGGCTGACGTCGCCGGAGAATAACAGGACGTGTGGGGGAATAGAGGGAGGGACTGGCCAACGTTGGAGGGTACGTACGGTAGGGCGGCGGAGGCGCAGCCAGCCATGGGAGGCGGGAGCAGGTGGAGCCGACGGGGTGGTTTGGTTTGGGCGGCTGGAGGAAGAAGAAGACAAGAGATAGAAGATACACGACAGATGTTGGATGTCAATCCAACGGCTGGTATGCAGAATCGTTTGTTGACTGGCTTGTAAGTCGACACCACCTTGGATAGGCTATTTCCTCGCGGGTCCCAAATGTCAGAATCCAAATCTGTCATGGTCATGCTGCCTTTCCTATGAAAATTTACAGCCCATTTGATGTGCTAGTTCGAAATAAGTTTGTGGGTGCTGGTGGGGGCTAATCACTTGGCTTCTGTAGTGCACAGTGAGCTCAATCAGCCGGCGAGAGTGATGTTATTTCCCTTGGTTGGGATTTGTTACAATATTTCACTCTAAATTAAACGAATGGCAAGCCATTTGCCTTGTTTCAAAGAAAATATGACAGTCACAGCCGAGTTGAAAAGGGCAGGAACATCTAACTCCAGCTTACAAACTGTACAAAAGCACGAGGGTTAATTGTTCATCAGGTTTACAAAAAACCAGATTGAAAAGGGCAACAACATCTAACTCCAGCACTGTTTTCAGCAGTCACAGTCAAATGGATCGGTCAGGTCCATAGAATGAACATCCTGGGTCGTAAAATTTACTGGATTATGACCACAATATGTTGTAAATAGAAGCCCGGCACGTTCAGAAGCTCTTTTGCCCACCTGAAACTCCTTTTTTTGCTCTTCAACATACCCATCCGTCAAAACCATGCTGTTGATAAACTTAAGCCTGATGGACAATAGTAACCTCGCATTCGGCAGGAAGAATGTGACAAATCTTGTGTTTGCACGGTTGGCTACATAGCATTCTAGCGTTATTGTCTTCAATCGAATCTCATGAGAAGTGAGAAAATCCCGATGCTTACGAATCCACCGATTGGTTATAACTTTCTTACCCCGTCCTGTTGCCTAAATAGACATGAAGATTGAAAACAGTTAAGGTCTAAAAGAAGAGTGTCGAAAGAGCAACAGCTGAACGGTTAATTCTAGTACACTATATGCGGGCTTCCATTGTGCGTGAAATTATCACCTTTATATACAACTTCTCCAGACATGGAAAGCATTGCAGCAAGCCAATAATCTTGTTCAGATCAAAACTATTCATTTGGATATATAAGATCTTGACAGAATCCAGCACCATTGATAGGCCATCCATGGAGAAACTCTTCATTGAGCATAGAACATAATATTAGTACAAAATGTGTACTCCAAGATGATATATAAATTATGCGTAGAAATTTAAAATGCAGCTTATGGTTACAAGTGTAGATGATAATATAAAGTACCTGAAGAACTGTGGAGCCAAACACCATATTGAAATGAGCACAGAGATCATGTATTACACCCAAGCTCTCCAGTTTAGGCGCAGAGAGGACGGTTATTTGCAACGGTGAATAACTAGAATCAAGGATCAACCTTTGAAGTGAAGGGGCATCTTGGATGATGAGCTGCCTTCCGTCAAAAGAAATTCCAATTCTTACAAGGTTAGGCGACTTTATTTGGAGACAACCGATTCTAACTGTGAAAACAAGCACCAAGCACTCCAGCGCAGGGAAACTGGAGTGAATGATGCTGTGCAATGAGGCCTCCGATATACGAACCCGCACAAGTGAAAGTTTCTTGAGAAATGGGAGTCGAAGGTTTAGTACCAGATTGTCTGGTAGGTAGCATAGCGCAAAGGTGGCGGTGTGGAGAGAGGACGAAAACCGCGAGATGGACATCGGTGCTGAGGGCACAAGTTCATGGCGTTCAGTATGTGGTATGTGATTTCCAGGGGAATAGTCGAACTCAAGCAGCTGTAGTTCTGTGAATTCAGGGGATTTCAGCCAGGTGTCCACCGTGCAGGGCATGGTATGCTTGCTCAGGTAGCATGACGGGATGCAGAGGCTTTGAACGGAGCCCTGGTGGGAGGAGATGATGGCTCTGGGGATTTCAAAATCATTGAAGAGAGATAGCTGACGACAGTCGAGATTAAGGGGCATGGCGCGCCATAGAGGGCACCACCGAATTGAGAGGACTTGGGTGCGGCAGCAATCCTTGGTGGGGAGAAGCGAGATGATCTCCCCAAGGACGGCGTCCGGGAGATCGCTAATGCGGTCCACCCGAGATTCTACGGGTTCCTGGGATCCGGTGGGGGCGGGGTCGCCGCTTCTCCCCGCGCTGCCGGGTGCGGGATCTACAACAGGCGTCGCCGCTGGCGGGAGCCTCATCTTCTTGGCGCTGGGGTCAGACGACTTCATTTTCCTCGACGGCGTCGCGTCGCGCTCACGGATTTGAGCAGAGTAACGAATGACGAGCCTAGTTGTAGTGCGAGCGAAGAAGAAGGGGAGCTGGGGGTTTTCTGTAGGAGTGAGGAAGAAGGGGAGCTGGGGTTTTCTGTAGGAGTGAGGTGAGGAATTTGGGGGTGAGTGGAGCGAGCTGACGTGAGGTGGGTGGGAGCGAGGAGGAAGAAGAGCACCCAGTGTGGATGGGCTTTTGAATTGATTTTACTATTTACTAGTGTGGATGGGCTGTTTTGTCTTGGGCCCAGGGAAACAATTACTACTAGTACAATGGAGACACTCTACAGCTACCCAGAAAAACAATTACTACTAGTACAGTGGAGACACTCTACCGCTTCTGGCTCCTCCTAGGTCATTGAAACGTCTCCCTCTACTGAATGCCGTTATACTTTTGTTCACCGATATGCGGTCCATGCAGCGCGCGGGCCCAAATGCCATCCACCAAATTAGAAGGCAGTATGCAGGCGGAGAGTCACCCCGGTCGTAGCGCGGCAGTAATGAGCCGTCGTATCACAAAACCCCACCTCCCCGCAGTCTAAGTTTGACGGACGAAGCAACCATCATTTCACTCTTCGCTGAATCCCCTTCTCCCTCGGACTATCCTTCTCCCTCACTATCTTCAAGAAAGGCAACACTCGCATCTGCCACTGTTCTTCTCTCCGAACGAAGGGAAGGTAAGCGGATCCGTGATGTTGGTATATTTTCGTTCAGAGAAAAAAAAGAACTTTTGCAAAGCAGTAACCGATCCTCACTCTCTTTTTTGTTTCATTGTCATTGCGATTGTGTTTTCCTTTCAGTGGTCTCCTAGTATTCGTCAGTTTCATGATGGACCAAGGAGAACCAGGCAAAGATCTGCCGATATTGGAGCAGACGCGGGAGGCTGATCCCCACGAGACAGAGAGCTCCAAGAAGATGGAGGCAACCACCGAGCTGACCCTAGATACGCTCACGGCCACTACTGAGATGGTCAACGCCCCGTTTGAGGTTACAGCCCCCGTGGCACTGCAGGAGCAGTTTTCCCCCTTCGAGGATGTGTCCCCCTCCCCCCCGCTGAGCTGCCCAAGGTGATTTCCTTCTTTGCCGATCTCGATTGTGGTTTTTCATCTAAGTATGTGGTGATTTTTTTTAGAAAAGGAAGTATGTGGTGATTAATAATGCAAAATTTTATTAGCTTCGATGCCATGCTATACATAGTGGTTTAAATAACTTGTGTTTCTTATACTGAAAAGTAATTCAGAATTTGTTTCTGTTTCAATTAGAGCCATGATGCAGACAAGGATTGTGTGGTTGTACATGTCACTCGCTATGAGGCGGACGACCTGAATATACGCACTGGGAAAATAGAGTTCTTAGGATGTTGGATCCTGGAAGCCATTTGCGGTTATACCAATGAAGAGTTGTATTCTAGCCTCACTGTTGTCAGGCGTGTTGTCCAGGGTGTACTGAAGCACAAGAAGTTTAAAGCTACTCCTTCGTTTGTGAGGCATACTGTTCTTGTCAAGCTTACGCAGGAAGATGACGTGGCATGCCTCCACAAACAAGTTTATCAGTGGCAAGGCCACAAGGTTGTCTTCATGAAGGTTCACAGGATTGAGCTGCTGCGGGACGTCCTCGATGATGTTCATGGCAAGGTCCGTCTTGTGTCCAGCCCAAATTAGATCGAGGCATGAAATAGTTGCCCCAGCTAGTGTTTAATAGTAGTTTGGATTGTGTCTAATTATCCGAACCTTGCCTGTTATCGACCCCTTTGAGGCTAGTACTCTGTTTGAATCCTTCTATGGGAACTGCTGCTACTTTTGTGTGCCCGTGAATCATGTGAGAACCATCGTAATTATTGCCGAAACAGATGCGTCCTCACTAGTTTTTTCATGAATATGGCATGGTAAGACATAAGTTGTCACGGTTTATCATGCGAGCAGTGTGTGTTTTGATGAAATAGAGCACTCGTTCGAGAACCGTGCGCCGACATATACATAAGTACTTGTAAACACTGTTGGTGCTACCCCACTTGTAAGCAGTTGTGCAAAACACGGCACATTGGCTCAGCTCGCTTCAACACTAGGCTATCGACCAGCTAACAATCAACAATCTGCTGTCTGACATATAATCAACTATGTATCTTGTTACAGTGGTTCATGCAGTTAATTGAGGCCACAATGTAATAAATTCCAAACGTTCACACGCTAGTCCAGCGCTCATGTGGAACACTCACATTAAACTTGTCTTCATAAAAAAACTTGAAAAGCATAAGTTAAGCGATTTTATACATCTCAATGATTCATAGAACATAACAAACATATACTAGTTCACAGCAAAAGACAAAGTTGTGAGAAGGTTTACAAATCAGGAAAAAAACAAGCAAGGCTTCCCTGAGCAAAGGGCCTCCCGGCAGGCTTAAATTTCCTAGAGTTCACTCTGGTTTTTTCTTGTTGCCACCATTCAGGGTTAGGTTCTCTCATTCCAGAATAACCAATTGTAATTGTGGTCTCAGCTGGAATGCTGAACTGAACCATGCAGTGTACTGACCAGCTGAAATGCTTGTGCATTCCACTAAATTTAAGCACCGCTATTTGTAGAAATAAGCAGACCACAATGCCTCTTGTCCGCGCACCTGTCCAAAAAACCGCCGTGCAGCCGTGCCAGCTTGTCCTCGGTCCATGGATGAACTGGTAGAAAGTGCATTCCAGACTAGGATGCAGTTGTTTTCGCTCGTCCCTGCACTGCAATCAGGAAGTAAAATGTACGAATCAGCTTCTTTTAGATTGCGTTGGTCATTCTACCTTAGTTACTAGTACCAATGTAGGGATACCTTGAAGACGGGAGGTTAGACGACGGCAACGAGGGATAGCCATCTCATTTTGTGCAGTTGTACTAAAACTAAGGTGTGTGCTTTTGATTGCGCGGATAGAAACGATACGGAGACAGACATCCCTGTTTGCGCAAATACGAAATACGGTTATTTAAACAGTGACAGATATTACTACTTTCCCCCGTTTCCTCTTAGAACCAAGTCCTAGATTCATGCTACAGCTTTCCCACTTTCTTCCCTGTTTGAACCAACGCTTTGAGTCGACTGTATGAACTAGCTTTACTTCTAATAATAGTAGAACTCTAGGTGGCTTTGGAACAGCGGACGGAAGTAGAAAAGGATCCACATGAAGGGAGCTGGGGCAGTAGAGCAAGGCAGGTTTCGAAGGAATATATACCTGAGGGTCGTCGACATGTGGCAAAGACGGCGTCGGGAGGCCGCATATTGGCCACAATACCGCAGGGAGGAAGAAGGGGTCGGAGGCCCTCCCGAGCCGGCGCTCTCTTGGAGAGAACAACACGGCCGCCGATCGGGACACGCGGGCAGCCGTTGGTCTCCTCCCTCGCCACCAACGACAGCGTGAACGATGCACCTACACCCCTGCCCCGGTCGAGGTTGTCCGGCTGGATTTGTGACCAGCCGTGAGCTGAGAGAGAGTGTGGCCGCCTATGTGTTGCTTAGATCTGGAGAGCATGAGAGAGTGAACGAGAGGAACCCTAGTAAAGCAAGCGCTAAGGCTCCTGCTTTCATATATAGTGGAGTGATTTTGTTGTAACAGCTTCAAAAAAATGCGCTCCTACGTGTACCCGCGAGTGGGTGTGAGAGAACTAGTGCGTGCGTGCACCGCTTCTCTTCGTGAGAGTACAATATACTATGCCCAAAGAACGTTCGCCGCAAGAGTAATAGTATAAGTGTGTGACGTGTGAGCTAAAATAAAATGTGCGCGCCGTCTTTTGTTTTTTAGAAGTTCTGAGGGTAGGGTGTGAAGAGCACATATGTGCGTGACGTCTACCTGCAGATATACGGTGGGTGCGACGTGCGAGTCTGCGAGAGGACTCGGGAGAGTCGTTACTCGTGAGGGTGCGTGTGCGTGAGAGAGAGGGGGGCACGTATCAATGCAATGCATGTGTCCGTAAATCATTATCCGACAAACGTTCGCCACAAGCCTTTTCCTGACGAACGCCGTAAGAACTGTTAGATCGGCATCCGACAGTGTCAGTTTTGCCATGTCATTTAACAGAACAGCCACTCCTACACACAAATCTTCCACGTGAGTGTTAGCAACTGCCGTATGCTCCCTCCGTTCCGAAATGCAGTGCATATAGCTTTATTGAAAATTCGAACCTCGCAAACTTTTACCGAGTTTTCGTGTACCAAATTGCACATGTAGAATACCATGTATATATCATTTCATTCATCTTCAAGAGGTAACTATAAAGATGGGTGAGGAGTCTACAAAGAAAGACCATCGTATCACCCGCAGCAATTTCAAGCATCCTTTAGTGTCGAGGAATATCATAGGAACTCTATATGATATGATTGTTATAGGATTTTTTCCTTTAGAGCCAATTGGTTCATAGGAATAGATTCATATACTCCACATTTCAAATGAAATAAACATGATATCATTTCTATAGCTTTAGAGCCACTTGGTTCATATGAATGGATTCCTATACTCCCTTAATTTCAAAGGAAAATAAACATTAGCGTATATTCAATAGAAAAGTTCCTATGATATGAACCAAATTACATCTCTTTTCTAATCCCTCCTCATAGGAATTGAGATACATGTCATCTCTAGATTCAATAGAAAAGTTCCTATGATGTGAACCAAATGACATCTCTTTTCCAATCCCTACTCATAGGAATTGAGATGCTCCATGTCATCTCTTTCCCTACAACTTCCATGTATACATCTTCTATTCCTAAATAGATAGTACAATCCACTAGTAGCTTTTTTCCAAAACATCCAACTATGGCACAAGAACTATATAGTGTGCCAATAACTTTGAAAGATGATCGCTGGATGAAGCTAACCCGACAGTGCAGAGATAGGCAAATCCGAGCACTACTGGCCGTTGGATATCATCAACATTCCACCAGATCTGCCACATGTACAATTTAGAAGACTCCATGGTTGAACTTAAGCATAATGCACAAACCTCAAAACACAAGCACTTCTCCTTTTTTCTAGAATCTTCTGTATCATAATTGATTATTTTTTCTAAATGAATTGCCATTATTTGTTTTTTACTTTATGATTTACAATGCACAACCCCATGAATCTTAACATTTTTATAAAACTAATTGATTTTGAATGAGATGAACTATAAGAACTAAACGAACATCTACATCATGCATATATGACTCAAAGCTTTACATGCTATAGTGTGTATTTATTCGTAATTTGGTTTCAAAATCTCATGCGTTCAATACATGTGTACCTTACTAGTTTTGAGTAGAGTAGCAAATTTCACGCGGCCCCGGGTATATCAAAATGCAGGGCCCATGCATCATTGCCTTTCGGTCGAACCTACGTCCACAATTTTTTGTACGTACTATATCTCCACTGGTCCCCGAACCCAAAATGCTGCCTCGTTCCCGTAAAACCAAGCGGCCCACACATATTTAAGGCGTCGACTCGAACCCGTTACGACGTGGCCCCGCACGCCGTAGTACTCCTACAAACCCTACCGCCACACTCATTATCGGTTTTCTTCAAGAGGACGAGGGAGAAGCCGATTTGTAGTGGAGGCGCTTTCAAAAAAAAGGATCTGTAGTGGAGACCCCTACCCTAGGGTGCCCTAGGTAGCTGCCGCACGCATCATTGGTTTTCTCTTTTCTTTATGCTCTTGCGCCCTAGAGTGAAATGATGGTTGCTTCGTCCGTCCAGCTTAATGCGGGAAAGGTTGGGCTTTGTGATTGACCCCTCATCGCTCATTTTCTACTACTGCGGCGCTACGACCGGGGTGCCTCCAATTCCAACCGCTGCTCCGAACTATAATTTGGTGCATCGCACGTGGAACAAGACGGTGGATGAGCCACATGTCGGCCAAAGGGGTCCTGTTAAGTGTGTCGCCATTTCGTGTGGGACTGACCCTGCTTGAGTTGCTACGCCAACACGACAGGAGCAGCCTACCACTTGGTTTTGCTCCTTGGTGAATCCCGACTATATTGATCTAAAAAGATACGTGCTGAACTACCCTCTCCGTCTCGGTTTTTTTATTTTTAGGCGTCTCGGTTTATAGGGCCTGCACGTAGTTCTAGGTCATCCATTTGACTAACTAAATATGAGTTACTATGTCACAAAAAGTATATCATTGGATTCTTAAGCGGATGTAGTTGTATTTAAAAGTCGAGGGCGGGGCTTTTCCTGCACCGTAGGCGGGGCAGTTCCGCCTAGTCGGTTCGACAGAGACGCGAGAAGACGAGGGAGTAGGCTGCTGCAAACGTAGGGCTGTGTGATTTGACAGCGAGTTACTGTTGGATAGGTGGGGCCCCGTGATTTGACTTGCCATTATCATTTTAACTGCGGCGCTACGACCGGCGTGAGTCTACCGATTCCTGACCACCTCCATATGGGTGCCTCTCCCAATGCTCCACCATGTAGTAGAGGTTGGCTCTTGCATGAGAGCCCACTTCTCCACTTTTTCCTTGCCTCTCTTTCCTCCACATATGCAAAAATGCCATGTAAAGTGCACTATTGTACTTACTTTTACTTGCTCCTACAGGTGCTTAAGCTTGCCACATAGGCATAAAGTCTGATGTGGCAAGTTAATCAAGAAGAGAGAGACTAGTTTGGTGACCCAAGGAAGAAACGGTGCTAAGCGCGTGTACCTAGGTGAAAAGACAATTTTGAGTTTATAGCTAATTAAATGAAGCAAACTTAGCAACACCATTTCATTGGAAGAGGTCACTCCTTGGCAAATGCAATAAATACTAGTACTCCCTCTGTCCCATAATATAAGAACGTTTTTGGCACTACACTAGTGTCAAAATCGTTCTTATATTATGGGATGGAGGGAGTACGAAGAAAGATATAGAGAGGAGTAAAAAAAATTACACTTATAGCCAACCTTGTTGTAGTATGAGTGACTAAGTGATGACTATGTATGACATGCCAACATCAGATAGCCTAACGCACCGTGTTAACTCTCCAAGGGCGCAACCGCGCGAGCGACGCGACGGTCGTGGTAGGCGCGACCATGATACGGGCTGCTGGCAGCCCTTGGATCTGAGATCAAACGGTCGCATGCTGAGTTGCTGAAAATTTGCAGAATAACCCTCCAGGATAGGATATTCACCCATAGGTCTAGAATCACGCCATGCAACCGTTCGATCTCATATCCAAGGGCTCTCGGAAGCCCGTATCATGGGAGAATGGAAAGCCACTACCCGGCCGTTCGCACGCTAGCAGTTCGCTCCTACTCGTCCCCACACGTCCTTCAATACTACGGCGGTTCGCTCCTAGTCGTCCCGTCCATTCACATTACGGCAGTTCCACTAATCCTAACCCTCCTCCCAAATCCATGGCGTCCCAAATCTCCACGATCGGCGGTGAGTACAAGGTTAGAACCATCACCGGCGATGAGTTCGACGTCATCTACACCCGTTCTTCCGCGACGGTGAAAGGATGCCTTTCTCGCTTCAGACGCATGTTCGAAAACTCAGATGATGAGTGGGTCGCTGAGCTAGATGTTGAGTACACCACAGTCCTGGGATGAGAGAAGGATCTAAAGGACGAAGAGAGGAAGAAGCCCGCCGTGATCCAGGTTTGCGTACATAACGTTTGCTTGGTCTACCACATATGCCATGCCGACGTTGAGTGCCAGGATTTTAAGAACTTCCTCAAGGACAAAACAGTGAAATTCGTTACTGTAGACTTTAAGAACGATAAAGAAGTCCTAGGTCGGATAGGCCTCGTTGTAGGCAACCCCTTCGACCTCCAGAAGAATCGGCTGGTGCCCTCTCGTCAGCCTTCAATGCTGACCCTGGCAGGAGCCATGGTTCATCCTTCGTACCGTAAACTGGAGAAACCTCATTACACGTTTCATCGTCATGCATGGCAGCGGAATGTACTAGATATAGACCACATCCACTACGCTGCAATGGATGGCTACCTTTGTTTCAATATCTACAAGGGTTGGATGAAGAGGAACAGCCAAGTGTGCGGTTCAAGCAAAGAAGTATCGGCCAAGAGGAAGAGGGACAAGGACGAAGTCGAGGACGTGGACGAGGACTCCGAGTAAGATGGCAGTGTTGTTGCTCATGGTGGTTCTAAACTTCTAATGCAGTGTCTACCAGATTAGTTGCATAGTTTAATTTCAGGCGTGCTTAGTTTAATTTGAGGGGTGTGTTGTGCTGAGCCCCCAGCAGAACTATGTTATGTTTCTTCTCGTTGCTTTAACTCTTCAGTATGTACATACTACTAGTATTTCTTTAATAGAATTTAGCACCCCAATTAAGCACGTACTAGATTTTTTAATAGTACTATATGCATAATTTGGCGACGAGCGCTCTCTATATGTACCACCTTTTTCTTCAATTTTTGCTCCATGGCGCAATCCATCGATAGTACTACTGTACAAAAGTATACATTTTTTAAAAGGCTAGAGTACTGTTCATCACATATATAGCTAGTTAAATTCTCAACCTAGAACGACGTGCATGCCATGTAGTAAATCGATACGGAGGAAGTATAGTAAAAATGAGGTGATTTTACCAAGCGATCGGCGGGGGAGCATGGCCTGTCATGCGGTCTCACGTGTCATGATGTACCAAGGCGATGCGCGTGTCCCTCTTGAGGCAGAATCAATACTACGTGGTTTGAGATGATGGCGAATCGAAGTGTGAAATAATGGTTGCTTCGTCCGTCTGGGAAGGTGCGGCATTATGATTTGACGTCTCATTGCTCATTACTACTACTGGGCCAGTACGAGTGGGGTGCGTCCCCCCTGCTGTTCTGCACTATTATTTGGTGCTTGACACGTCGACCCAGTTGCTATATGTCCCATGTCGGCGACAGGAAGTACAGAATTCATGAAAGGGAGCGTCGACGGAGGAGTATACTACAGAATTCATGAAAGGGAGCAACTTAGTTTTGGAAAAATCTATTTTTATGGAGTACGTACCCACTAGGGTTTATAGGGCTCATCTAAAAAACATTCGTTTTTCCGTTTGATAAGTCTCAATTCTACTATACTAGTAGTAGTACCATTACATGTTGGATTTCGAGGTGCGTTAGATCACCCGACGCAAGCAGTGTCAAGAGGAAACTAACCAATGGATGTACAAGTTCATGGAAATTTAGTGGTCATTCATGCATTCGTTCTAATTAATGCCTCGGTAAACATAACTTCTTGAGAAAAACGAGCGTACTAATTACTTGTGCAAACTACGAAATTAATTCGACCACTCACCGTCTACCTTGGTTGGAGAGATTTTGAAATTGAACCATAAACTGGAAAGGAGGGAGTAGTAACTTTTGTCTCGATTACTATTTGTGGCCTTGTATAGATGAAAAATGTATTTTTTATAGTGGCCTTGTATAAGTAAATGGAGGGAGTACTAACCAAAGTACGTAGTAGGGACGAGGAGTAAACGGAGGGAGTAGTAAAATTTTCTCCTCGTGCTGTGAGCCACCGCGCGCGTGGGCGAGGGAGCGGGCGTAAAGGCGTACAGTAGTAGTAGTAGTAGTAGTAGTAGTAGTAGTAGTAGTAGTAGTAGTAGTAGTACTCGTAAGCAAGCTTCACCTCATCCTGCGAGACACCGCGCCCGTGGGCGGGGGAGACGGCGTACTAAGCAAGCTTCTCCTCGTTCTGCGAGTTGACGGGACACATCAAAAGTACTCCAGTGTATAGAGCCTTTCCTCTAAGGTAGGCCCCACATGGTTTGCCTCTTTTTTTTAATTTAACATAACGCGTCAAGTCGCAATTTGTTTGTTCACCCGTGGTAGACGATCCTCCCTCCACCAAGTGGACAACCAGTACACATGCCAAATTACCACGTGGGCTGCCTTTTTCGTACAGAAATGAGCTCCACCGTGTACCCGCGCGGGTGTGGTTGGGAAAGAGACGGGAGTACGTGCGCCGTGCGTGCACCTCTTCTCTTCATGCATGTCCCCCACCTACGTGGGTGTGTGTGAGAGAGATACAAACCTAGACATAATGCTGAAGGAAATATGCCCTAGAGGCAATAATAAAGTATTATATATTTCCTTATATCATGATAAATGTTTATTATTCATGCTAGAATTGTATTAACCGGAAACATAATACATGTGTGAATACATAGACAAACAGAGTGTCACTAGTATGCCTCTGCTTGACTAGCTCGTTAATCAAAGATGGTTATGTTTCCTAGCCATAGACATGAGTTGTCATTTGATTAACGGGATCACCTCATTAGGAGAATGACGTGATTGACATGACCCATTACGTTAGCTTAGCACCCGATCGTTTAGTATGTTGCTATTGCTTTCTTCATGACTTATACATGTTCCTATGACTATGAGATTATGCAACTCCCGTTTACCGGAGGAACACTTTGTGTGCTACCAAACGTCACAACGTAACTGGGTGATTATAAAGGTGCTCTACAGGTGTCTCCAAAGGTACTTGTTGGGTTGGCATATTTCGAGATTAGGATTTGTCACTCCGATTGTCGGAGAGGTATCTCTGGGCCCACTCGGTAATGCACATCACTATAAGCCTTGCAAGCATTGTGACTAATGAGTTAGTTGTGGGATGATGTATTACGGAACGAGTAAAGAGACTTGCCGGTAACGAGATTGAACTAGGTATCGAGATACCGACGATCGAATCTCGGGCAAGTAACATACCGATGACAAAGGGAACAACGTATGTTGTTATGCGGTCTGACCGATAAAGATCTTCGTAGAATATGTGGGAGCCAATATGGGCATCCAGGTCCCGCTATTGGTTATTGACCAGAGAGGTGTCTCGGTCATGTCTACATAGTTCTCGAACCCAAAGGGTCCGCACGCTTAAAGTTACGATGACAGTTTTATTATGAGTTTATATGTTTTGATGTACCAAAGGTTGTTCGGAGTCCCGGATGTGATCACGGACATGACGAGGAGTCTCGAAATGGTCGAGACGTAAAGATTGATATATTGGACGACTATATTCGGACACCGGAAGTGTTCCGGAGAAGTTTCGGATTAAACCGGAGTGCCGGAGGGTTACCGGAACCCCCCGGGGAAGTATTGGGCCTTAGTGGGCCTTGATGGGAGAGAGAGAGGGCAGCAGCCAGGAGGTGGTGCGGCCCCTCCCAGGAGGAGTCCTAGTTGGACTAGGAGAGGGGGGCGCAGCCCCCTTTCCCTCTCCCTCTCCCTCTCTTTCCTTCCCCCCTTCTTTTCCTAGTAGGACTAGGAAAGGGGAGTCCTACTCCTACTAGGAGGAGGACTCCCCCCCTCTCCTTGGCGCGCCCATAGGCAGCCGGCCTCCCCCTTGCTCCTTTATATACGGGGGCAGGGGGCACCTCGATACACACTTGATATACGATATTTTAGCCGTGTGCGGTGCCCCCCTCCACCAGATTACACCTCGATAATACCGTCGCGGAGCTTAGGCGAAGCCCTGCGTCAGTGGAACATCATCATCGTCACCACGCCGTCGTGCTGACGAAACTCTCCCTCAACACTCGGCTGGATCGGAGTTCGAGGGACGTCATCGAGCTGAACGTGTGTAGAACTTGGAGGTGCCGTACGTTCGGTACTTGATCGGTCAGATCGTGAAGACGTACGACTACATCAACCGCGTTGTGATAACGCTTCCGCTGTCGGTCTACGAGGGTACATGGACAACACTCTCCCCTCTCGTTTGCTATGCATCACCATGATCTTGCGTGTGTGTAGGAATTTTTTTGAAATTACTACATTACCCAACAAATGCGCCGTCCATCCCCATGCATCCGCCCAGTCCGACCACCAGTCACCACCACGCCCCACTCCTCCTCACCTTATCTCTCATCTTTCTCCCTCGATTTTTATATACAAGGGGCCACTATCAAAATTACAATTTGCAGATATACAAGGCCACTAACACTAATCGATGCAATATTAATTGTGTTTGCCTCGTGGTACTAACAAAGGAGGACATTAATTATCCCTTCCATGCATGCGGGAGTTTGTAAAAAAAGCATCTTGATGTTCCGTGCAATGCACGGCATCTTGCTAGTCCATGAAAACAACACATGGCAAAATTCCATGGCGAACGAGGGATTTGAATCTGTTGGGAGGGGCTGTTTGGATCTTGCCCGGGGTAGCCAAAATATTGGCGACCCTTTTGTCCACTGGTGCCTTTGCCCCCGATGAACGAGGAATGGCTCGGGTGCTCATGCTGTCATGCATCCTCCAGCGCGCACGTTGGAGACGAGCTTGCACGAGCTGTGTTTTTTTGTCCCACAACGCCGCCCAAGCCGCCCGCAGACCGACCGGCGACCCGCAAATTACGCCATCCAACCGTAGCCGCACACATTATGACATCAACTCAACCAACCGGACGAAATTCACGCAAACACGTAGACAAACTGATACTTCATATAAACAACGACGGAAATCATATAAAAACCGGATTTTCATACAAACATGACGGATTTCATTACATTCAAATGAACTACGCGGTGCTAGTTCTGGACAACACAGGTATATAATACCTGGCCTAAATGGTCGCCCGCCGATCGATTTGTGTTCCTCATGTCCGGCAGCACGATCACCGGACTGCCGGGAGCCCCAGAGGTATATGCTTCAGCGCAAAGGACGGCTCGCTTCCCCACTGCCCAACTGATATCATTGGCTGGTGCCGAAGATGATGGTGGCCAGCACCGGTTCGAGTTCATCACCGGCCACTACTTCGCCATGGCCGGCACCGGCTCGAGTTCATCCTAACATTCCCCTCTTCCGTGGAGCCCATGCGGGGTCGACGAAGGTCCTAGCAACAAAAGGATCCGGCAAGACACCTGCTGTGTACGCCGGCGTCGCCTCCGGGATGGACTTCATGGGACCCAAGCGGCGGCGGCCTCCCGTGTTCTACTTCTCCTCGATGATGGCGGCGGACGCGGAGGCGCTGGCCACCGACTCGTCGCTCTCCCGCACCCGGCTTCTATCGCTGCTTGCATGGCGCGGCCGCCGTCATGAGAGTCTCGGCCACAGAAACGGGAGACGCGGTACGAGGCGACGGCATGGACGGCAGCAACGACGCCCGTGCGCCGCTCCTCGTCGAGCTGGCCTGGAGCGGCGAGTTGCTGAACCGCGCGCCGGCTTGGGGCGGCAACTGGCTCCGTCGGGCGAGGGGAGGGAGGTGGATCAGCGAGCTGCATAGCTCGTATCCGGCGGGCTACCCAGCCGGCTTGGATGCGGAATAACTACTCTTCGTAAGCCATTGTAAGAGTGGACAAAATGGTGGAGGAGATAGGGGAGCGGCGGAGGTGTGCGATTCTTGGCCGGCGTTTGGCCTCGTTTAAATAGGAGATTAAATAGACGGCGGACGGGAGGAGCTCGGCCGGCGTTGCGTTTAACGCCGGCCCGGTCATGAACGGACGTGTGTGCAGAGTGGGTTTCTCGGCTTCCACACGGGCAGGTTTCATGGAGGCGTTTGAATGCGGCACAGAGGCGTGTTCAGCTGGGCGTGCCGCGAGTGGCGCCCTCGACTCTGACCTAGGACACCGCATCGTTCTTCCACTGACGTGTGGGCTCTTTGGGTGCATGGCCTGCATGTCAGTGACCCAACGCAGGCAGCGCACAGCAGAGGAACCTTTGGTGGGCCAGGGCGGTCAGAAGCGGGCATTTCATAAACCGATGATTGTTCATTGAGTGTGACGTCATCTTTTTCATGTAGATAAGCCTACTATGTTGATAGCCCGTTCGATACGTTGTGATTCATAAAGACCGCTGCAAACATCAATGTTCTGCTTATCACAGATAAGATTGATTAATACCCGTAACAATCCATGTCCTTAACAAAGGATCCATGCACGTATAGGTTGAGCGTGTGCCTTGCATCGTGTGCTGTGTGCATGCAGGCGTGCGAGTGTTGCGTGCGTGCAAGGGTACGTTTTAGTGTTGCATGCATGGGTGCGTACGTGCGTGTGTTCATGAGTGCATGTGTACGTGTCAGTGTTGCACGCCAGCATGCGTGCGTGTGTACGTGTCAGTGTTGCACGCCTACATGCGTGCGTGTCTTGCATGCATGCATGTGTACGTGCGGGGTGAGGCTACACGTCAGTCGACTGACTTTTTCATCTCTGGTCATTAGATTTTCCAGCCGTTGGATACGAAATCAAGGGCCTCCAGTTTATCATCAAACTCCACCCCCCTGAGCCGCCAGCCACCACCGGCTGAACCGCCAGCCCCCGCCACCGGCGGCCGGCCCGCCCTCCCCGAAACCACTCCCCACCGTCGGTCCGCCGCCACACCGACC